>NC_041395.2:117629322-117632711 GCF_900747795.2 Erpetoichthys calabaricus
TAGCAGAGTTTGGCTGTTCCTCACCCAGTTTTAGGCCTCCTACACAGCTGTTTCTGTTTCAGTTAATGACTGTGTTTCAAACTACGTGTGACATTGATGATCATTAGCACCTGTTTGGTATAATTGGTTGATCATACACCTGACTATAATCCTACACAATCCCTGACTTTGTGCAAGTGTACGTATAAGAATTGATGCTGGTTTGAAGGCAAAAGGTAGGAACACCAAATATTGATTTGATTTTTCTTTTGTTCGCTCACTTACCATTTTGAAAATTGATAACAATAAACAATCATTATTTATATTTCTGAAAACGTTCTTTGTATACAGCATTTTTTCACACCTGCCTAAAACTTTTACACAGTACTGTATATATATATATATATATATATATATATATATATATATATATATATACAGTGCATCCGGAAAGTATTCACAGTGCATCAATTTTTCCACATTTTGTTATGTTACAGCCTTATTCCAAAATGGATTAAATTCATTTTTTTCCTCAGAATTCTACACACAACACCCGATAATGACAACGTGAAAAGTTTACTTGGTTTCTGCAAATTTATTAAAAATAAAAAAACTGAGAAATCACATGTACATAAGTATTCACAGCCTTTGCTCAATACTTTGTTGATGCACATTTGGCAGCAATTACAGCCTCAAGTCTTTTTGAATATTATGCCACAAGCTTGGCACACCTATCCTTGGCCAGTTTCGCCCATTCCTCTTTGCAGCACCTCTCAAGCTACATCGGGTTGGATGGGAAGCGTCGGTGCACAGCCATTTTAAGATCTCTCCAGAGATGTTCTTTCGGATTCAAGTCTGGGCTCTGGCTGGACCACTCAAGGACATTCAGAGAGTTGTCCTGAAGCCAGTCCTTTGATATCTTGGCTGTGTGCTTAGGGTCGTTGTCCTGCTGAAAGATGAACCGTCGCCCCAGTCTGAGGTCAAGAGCGCTCTGGAGCAGGTTTTCATCCAGGATGTCTCTGTACATTGCTGAAGTTGTCATTCCCTTTATCCTGACTAGTCTCCCAGTCCCTGCTGCTGAAAAACATCCCCACAGCATAATGCTGTCACCACCATGCTTCACTGTAGGGATGGTTTTTGCCTGGTTTCCTCCAAACATGACGCCTGGCATTCACATCAAAGAGTTCAATCTTTGTCTCATCAGACCAGAGAATTTTCTTTCTCATGGTCTGAGAGTCCTTCAGGTGCCTTTTGGCAAACTCCAGGGGGGCTGCCATGTGCCTTTTCCTAAGGAATGGCTTCCGTCTGGCCACTCTACCATACTGGCCTGATTGGTGGATTGCTGCAGAGATGGTTGTCCTTCTGGAAGGTTCTCCTTTCTCCACAGAGGACCTCTGGAGCTCTGACAGAGTGACCATTGGGTTCTTGGTCACCTCCCTGACTAAGGCCCTTCTCCCCCGATCGCTCAGTTTAGATGGCCGGCCAGCTCTAGGAAAAGTCCTGGTGGTTTTGAACTTCTTCCACTTACGGATGATGGAGGCCACTGTGCTCATTGGGATTTTCAAAGCAGCAGAAATTTTTCTGTAACCTTCCCCAGATTTGTGTCTCGAGACAATCCTGTCTCAAAGGTCTACAGACAATTCTTTGACTTCATGCTTGGTTTGTGCTCTGACATGAACTGTCAACTGTGGGACCTTATATAGACGGGTGTGTGCCTTTCCAAATCATGTCCAATCAACTGAATTTACCACAGGTGGACTCCAATTAAGCTGCAGAAACATCTCAAGGATGATCAGGGGAAACAGGATGCACCTGAGCTCAATTTTGAGCTTTATGGCAAAGGCTGTGAATACTTATGTACATGTGATTTCTCAATTTTTTTATTTTTCAATAAATTTGCAAAAACCTCAAGTAAACTTTTTCACGTTGTCATTATGGGGTGTTGTGTGTAGAATTCTGAGAAAAAAAAATTAATTTAATCCATTTTGGAATAAGGCTGTAACATAACAAAATGTGGAAAAAGTGATGTGCTGTGAATACTTTCCAGATGCACTGTATATATATATATATATATATATATATATATATATATATATATACATACACACATACATACAAATCAAATCGGTTTACGACCAGAATTTTGGAACGAATTATGGTGGTGAAATACAATTAATTCCAAAATTCTGGTCGCAAACCGATTTGGTCGTGAACCGAAGCAATTTCCCCCATAGGACTGTGTGTAAATACAATTAATCCGTTCCAGACCATACGAACTATATGTAAATATATATATTTTTTAAGTTTTTAAGCACAAATATAGTTAATTAAACCATAGAATGCACAGCATAATAGTAAACTAAATGTAAAAACATTGAATAACACTGAGAAAACCTTGAACAACAGAGAAAACTAACATTGCAAGAGTTTGTGCTATACTGTAGCTTTATTACCCGATCGCTGTAAACACTTTTTTGAGTTTTAAGCACAGGGGAAGAAAAGGAACATTTGAACAAATCCAAACTTTATTTAAAAACCAACCATAAACCACCAAGAAAGTAAAATTGCAGGAGTTCACGCTAATAGCCTTACAACCCAATCGCTGTGTAAACTTTTTTTTAATGAGTTTTAAGCACAGGGAAAAAAAATGAACATTTGACAAAAGAGAAAAGTAACATTGCAACAATTCACGCTACGAACCGAAAAATGAACATTTGAAAAATCCGTAATACAAAAACTAACCATAAACCACCAAGAAAACTAACCTTGCATGAGTCGAGTTCTGGCATGAAGTGAGGAGGAACTGGGTGGAGAACAATTCGGTCTCATCGTAGTTGAAGACTTGTTGCGGGATGTAGCCTTCGTCCTCCACTAATTTTGTGAAATTTTTCACGAATTCTTTCGCAGCTTCAGCGTCGGAACTAGCAGTATATAATATATATATACATATATATATATAATATATACAGTAATCCCTCCTCCATCGCGGGGGTTGCGTTCCAGAGCCACCCGCGAAATAGGAAAATCCGCGAAGTAGAAACCATATGTTTATATGGTTATTTTTAGAATGTCATGCTTGGGTCACAGATTTGCGCAGGAAACACAGGAGGTTGTAGAGAGACAGGAACGTTATTCAAACACTGCAAACAAACATTTGTCTCTTTTTCAAAAGTTTAAACTGTGCTCCATGACAAGACAGAGATGACAGTTCTGTCTCACATTAAAAGAATGCAAACATATCTTCCTTTTCAAAGGAGTGCAAAGCAAGCAGTCAAAAAAAAATCAATAGGGCTTTTTGGCTTTTAAGTATGCGAAGCACCGCCGGTACAAAGCTGTTGAAGGCGGCAGCTCACACCCCCTCTGTCAGGAGCAGGAAGAGAGAGAGAGAGAGAGATAGAGAGAGATAGAGA
>NC_041395.2:118577999-118802999 GCF_900747795.2 Erpetoichthys calabaricus
TTAGGTTCAAATAAATGTTCATTTTTTACACTTCATCGTATTAAAAATGATATTTGGGCATTAATTACAAATTATTTTTTAGTTCTCCACTATCAAAAGAGCACAACACCCCTTTTACCTCAGCCACACATTTTTAAATTCCTTAGTGGTATGCATTTCTTTGTAAAAAGCAAATTCCAGCTTTACCTATGATGTAACCTTTAACCTGAAAATCAAAAGGACATCACCAGGGGCCACATGTATAATGCTGTGCGTAGAAATCATGCTAAAACTGTCACATTGAAAAGCTCCTGTGTCTAAATACCTGATGGTGAGCAGAACATGCAAAGGAGCAGGTAGAGCACAATTTCTCAGAGTCCGCCTTTGTAAAGCTGGTGCCAGCTCAGCACACAGCTCAAAGATGATAGTTCTTGGAAATCGATATCTACTTGGAAGCCAGTTGTCGTCTGTAAATACATGCTCTCTTCTAATTCTTCCATTTGTGATGTCTTCTAACAATGCTTAAAGTAGCCATGGTAGATGGAATAGTTTGGCCATTCCATTATACTGTTACAGAATGATTGCAATCAGTTACATTTGTAAATGATATGCAATTAATGTATTTGGTAAAGCCTGAGTCATTGATGTGAATGTGAAAGTAAAGTGACACCACACAGAAGAGGTAGCACTGCTTTGTCGCTGGGTGCAGCTAGTTTGCAAAACCAAGCAGAAACGTGCGTATGTAAGGTGTAAGGCTGCTGTGAAAATGTGTCTGGCTTTATGCCAGGTTTGTTTTTAGACATCTCAAAGTGTGTAGTGTGTAAGGAAACGGGCGTACGCAACATTTATACATGAGGCCCCAGGTGTTAATCAGACAGACAGACAGACAGACAGACAGACAGACAGACAGACAGACAGACAGATAGATAGATAGATAGATAGATAGATAGATAGATAGATAGATAGATAGATAGATAGATAGATAGATAGATAGATAGATAGATAGATGTGTGCCAAAGGTTAGACACCCCTGAAAAGCTCAATGCCCTGAAAGATCTAAAGTGTTGGTGAATTTATTAAGCTTTGGAATTGCCTCCACCTGACTTTGATGTGGGCCTAAGTTCTGAGCCATACAAAAAAAAATAACATCATTTGGAAGGGTGCCCAAACCTTTGCACATGCAACATTTTTTCTTTTCCCAGTCTGATAAATTCAGCAAATGAATTGTGTGTTAACATATTCTAGAAAATTGAATAGTATGTTTAAGTTTGTTCCTTTTGTTAAATTTTTTTTTCATTTACAACATCAACCTGACATGTAATTTGACCGGGTGTCTAAACTTTTGCATGCAATTGTAAATCGATAGATAAGGATACAACTAATTGTCTAACGGATCACCCGTCATTATTAAAATTGGCTTTGGATTTGAAGCCTCACAATGTTTATGGATTACTTGATAAATGAGCAGGCAAAGCTACAAATCACAAACTTGGTCTGTGATGCAAATACACGGTTGTTCACACTCAATGAATTTAACAATAATTTATGAAAGTTATGGCAACTAAGTTTTAATACATAAATACAGAAAGAGGATGATGGCAGCTCAATCTGCCCTTCATTATCCCTGCCTCTCATCTGAATCAGAGCCGATTAGAAACGATCTCCCCGCAGCCAAATCTGACTCAGCTGGAACTTTGCTCCTTCTTTCTTGCCAGTCTAACAACCTCTGCGTGGTGAGGAGCATAAACTTATTAAATCTTTGGCAGCCGAGAAGGCATAGATTTAATTAAAACAATTAGTTCCATTTCCTTACTTTCTGAGTAAATCCTTGCAAATGAGGCCATATCTGTGTCGAAAAGCACAACAGGCAGGTGTAGAAAGACAGCAGGCACCTGGAATGTGTCGTCTGAGCCCAAAACTTTCAAGGCAGACCTTCTGTTACAAGCAACAATTGACGGTCCTTCATGGCTGTGTTAGCTTACTTTGCTGCCTTTGTTCGGATGTAATCGATACTAAATTCCTGTCAAATTTACAGATCACCACGGTGCTTTTGAAGCGGTTTCTTGGGGAGCTCTGTTTGATCCAGCACAGTTTACTGCTGCTTTGAAAGCACACCAGTGTTCTGCCAAGTAAAGTCATGTCATATTATTTAAAGCAAGAGCCAGACGCAGGAAATTACTCAGTTGTTAAATGCCAAGCTGTGATGAGCTGGCACTCCTTGGCCTTAAAATAAACATTACGGTTACAATTTGTGCTCCATCAGTGATCCAAAGCTACAAGGCAAGCAGTTTAACAATCACCTAGATGGCTGCCAGTCGCCTTTTTTTGTGTTTTATGAGTTTATAATTCAGGTAGGCTGCTGGGTCAGAGTTATTGTGGCACACAGGATGATTGGCTCAAGTTGTCTAACAGTCACTATTACCCATTTTATGACAGAGCTTTAAAACCTGACCCATCTCCGTCCATACTTCCACATTCCCATAAACCCCACTTTCCTGGTTGAACTGTGGACTGTAGGAAACAAGCTGGTCCAACAAAGAAATTCAAAACCCTTTAAAAATCTAAAGCTATTGCTTATTTTTTGGGAGTGGAGATGGGGGCTGAAATCAAACTACTGCTTGACTTGTGGCACTTTGCAGGTTTACTCAGCTGTCAACAGGTGTCCTAGGGTCTTGTTTTATTATCATTTTTATTTTTTTGATGCAGTTTCAGATTGATTTGAACATAATCACTATAAAAGACACCATTAAAAAAAGACTCCTGTATTTTCTCAGTGAACAAAATTTGACATTATTTTTTACGGGAGCTCATTAAAAAGTAATAAGACTGTCCCAGTTTCTCTTTCATGGAGGTAGACATGAGAATGCTATGAAGGTGTTTGTGAACAGCATATATTGAAGTCTGGACCGCCATATTCTTCAGAGTTCTGTCACAGCGAGAGGAAGCTCCATGTACATGTCCTCATGGCGGATGTTCCTGTGAGAGTACAGCAGAGGACTGTGATTGAATTTTGTGTTAAGCTTGGGAAGAGAGGTAATGAAACAACAACTGAAAAACAACTCCGTGGAAATAAGTGATGACATGAGAAACGCCACAGACTCATTGCTAAAAGTGACATCGCAACAGTCTGTTACTTGTCTTTGAATTGTTTTTGAAACGTTGTAAAAATATTTATTCAATGGGAAGGATGCTACTTTGAAAAAGAAAAACGTTCTGAGCCTATGGAGTCATCCAATTCTCAATAGAAAAATCTATCTCATTAGTTTTCACTTAGTCCGCGTACATACAAGCTCAACAAATTCAATAACTATATGTAGATGTTCAATGTAATATGTATTTTGTTACATGTTATTGTTACACAAATGTGTCAGAGGATCCCCGTCCAAGTTTTTCACAGGTATGTGCTACCACCCCAAGCCATGAGGGGGCACCACTACTCATTGCCTTTTCTTCTTTTTCTTCCACAGTGCAGAGATACTGCCCAGTGAGGGCAACTGTCCCACCCATTCTGGTCCCTGGGTTAGAAAGCAAGACCGCCCAGAAGGAGATGTCACTTCTGGTTCAAACAACCTAAGGAGAGGAGCTCCACAGCCGGCTCATACATTCCTGCTGTATTATTTGAACTAGCCCAAGTGTTATGGGGCAGCCTTTTTGAACGTTATCACATGTTGTTTTGTTTTCCTTATCAGTAAACGGGGACGGCCTGATTGGCACCCCAAAATTCGCTGTTATATCAGCCTGTTATTAACTCCGACAATCACATTACTCTTGAGGAGTTATAATTATGATGCTATTTTTGAAAATAAAAACAGAACTCTGAGCTTAGGACCGGCACAGTGGCACAGTGACTACTGCTGCTGTCTCACAAATCTTATGTTTAAAATCTCATGCCTGCTCATCCTCTGGGTCGAGGTTGCATGTTCTCCTTCTTTTTGGAAGGGTTTCCATCCTGATATTACAGTTTGTCTCCCATATCAACCAAGGCGTGCAGTTTAAGTTAACTGCTAACTCTAACTTGTGCCCAGTGCGTCAGTGTGCGTCTTTCTTTCTTTTTCTTTCTTTCTTTCTTTCTTTCTTTCTTTCTTTCTTTCTTTCTTTCTTTCTTTCCTGCTTTGTGCTCACTGGATTATGGAGTGTCAAAGGCATGCTTATTCTCACAGGCCCATGGGGAACAGGCAGGTGAGGGCTGTAAGACAGGCCAGAGCATTCACATATTTGATTGTTTCGTTGAAGACATCATCAGTTCAGAAGAGGATCTGTGGTTCCTGGCTGACTTTGCCTTCCTGCTCATTCAGTAACGTCACCATCTTTTACAGTTAAAGGCCTACAAAGACGTAGGAGCTATCGAATGATCAAAAGCAAATGAAGACTCGTTTCCACTGGCCTATTACAAATCCCTAATTTCACCAGCATTAAACATGACTTCCTGCTTGAAGACCCAACTTCTTTTCCTGCTTCTTGAGCTTTTGTTTTACGGAGGGTTATAGGATGCAAGATTATATGCTTGCACTCTGGACTTATAAATGGCAGTTCAACACAATAATAAAGCAAACTGAGAATCTTTATAATTAAGGGAACTGCAGAGAATGGAACTGTATCATGATTAAAACCCAAGCCCCCAGAGCAATGAGGCCACCTTTCTGGAACACTGTTTTCATCTTTAATACAAATAATTTAATTATATGTATTACATGTTAACACTGTAATTGAATCATTTATACTGTAGACAGTAGGAATTATCAAAAACCAAAAAATGCACAACACGGTATCATGAAACAGCAGTGAAGCCAAATGGACGAGTCTGCACCCTCAAACTCACGACATGACCCTGTGGGGTCACTTAGCCTGTCAGCAGTCCAGGCGTAGGAATGTAGAAGAGCACAAGAATTTCTAAAGTGTTTTGAACTTTAGAACATTAGAACAATCTACAGTAGACGAGAACGGCCACTCTGCCCAATGAAGCTCCTATCCAAGTAATTCTAAAATCACATCAAGTCCAGTTCTGAATGTACCTAAAGTTCTACTGTCCATCACACTACTTAGTAACTTATTCCAGGTGACTATGGTTCTCTGTGTAAAGAAAAAACTTCCTAACATTTGTGTGAAATTTACCCTTAAAAGTTTCCAACTGTGTCTCTGTGTTCTTGATGAACTCATCTTTAAGTAACAAACTGAATAATTACAACAACAATATTAAAAGAGATAAACCATGCATCAGTTTGTTTTAACTAAGGTTACTTACAGTAAGCATAACAGCAAAGCGAAGCAAAATAACAAAAAAACGCAAAGCCAAGATAAATCATAGAGTAAAACAGAGGCTTTTCTGGCATCAAGCAGGATAAGGTGGCCTACTGGGTAAAAGCGAAGGAATGGGCAATTCACAGTTAGAACAGCTAAAGAGCAGTTGAAAGGCTGATGAAATTACTGAGGAAGAATAAACTCTATTGCTGCCCTGGCAGAGAGAGCCATGGTCTTCAGAGCTGGGCAATCACTAGGCCGGACTCAGTCGTGCTGTACAGCAGAGATCTTCTTCTTCTTTCGGCTGCTGCAGTTAGGGGTCACCACAGCAGATCATCTTCTTCCATATCTTCCTGTCCTCATCATCTTGTTCTGTTACACCCATCACCTGCATGTCCTCTCTCACCACATCCATAAACCTTTGCTTAGGCCTTCCTCTTTTCCTCTTCACTGGCAGCTCTATCCTTAGCATCCTTCTCCCAATATACCCAGCATCTCTCCTCTGCACATGAATAAACCAACGCAATCTTGACTCTCTGACTTTGTCTCCCACCGTTGAACCTGAGCTGACCCTCTAATGTACTCGTTCCTAATCTTGTCCATCCTCATGCTGATCATCAAATAGCAAACTTTGTGGAAGAAGTGTGCTTTCTATATGAGGTAAAAATGCTTTAAATACAGTATGGTGAAAGAGAAGTGGTCACCTCAGATGTGAGCAGTAAGACCCACAGAAGTAGATAAAGGGGCTGAGCTGTTCACCCAAACTATGAATGAGTGGCACACTTACTTAGCTACCTATTTATGTATTTATTTATTTAAAGAGCTTCTGTATAAAGCCAAATGAAGTTCTATCTATGTATCTGTCTATCTAATCATTTTCTGTCACTCTTGCTCCACTCTTACGAAGGCTAAGCATTATTAACTTATCCTGCTATTGTGTGTAGGACAGACAGCAGCTATGTGGCTCTCCAAAATCCCTCTTGCTTGGCACTTTCATCACGTAGAACGTATTCTTTCACTTCAGGCTGCAGTGTTTACAGATTTAGCCAGGAAAAATAGAAGCCAGTTGCTTCTGCAGCTGGAAAGTGCCTAGGCGCAGGCCACGGGCTTCCTCTCCCTGCTCTGCACAATTATTACCATCCACTTTAACTGAAGTACATAAATAGAGTCAATGATTTCATAACAGGAAATAAATGACCCCAGTGTTTTGAAAATTAACAAGCTCTCGCCACTGCCATTATCAGTTAGCAGCTCCTAATGACTTCAGCCGGAGTTCAAACCTGCAGCATCCAATCACCATAGAGGACTGGCCACACGCCAGTAAGCATGAAACCACACACACACACACACACACACACACCCATGCCTTGCACTCACATGCTGCTCTGTGGGAGTGTCATTTGTTTTTTTTCCATACTATACATAAAGCTGGAATTTGCTTAAAGAGGGGCAAAGGCTTCTGATTTAATCATGCTTGTTATGGCTGTTACGGCAGCAGCTGGCCAATTTCCATCTGTTTCGTTGGATGCTGTAAGGGGATCTGGCAACACAAGCTCCTTTCTAAGGTTAGAATCCTTCCTTTGAGTGAAATACAAGAATGTCACACGCCCCCACTCAGTCTGAAGGCTGCTCAATGAAGGAACATAACTGAAATTAAGGATATAACAAGTTAAGCAGGAGAATAGCATTGTACACCTGAAAACTCTGCCAAGTACCCCTTAGTAAGTTATTCCCATTACTCTGTCTAATTACAGCATGAACTGGATGACGTGGGAAAACAAGGCAAGGGGCACTGATGTAATATTTTCAGCCCTCCTGATGGCTGGAGGTTAGTTTTAGGTGCAGTGCTGAATGAAGTAGGGTAGAAAATCCTAGGACTTCAAGAACGCTCAGAAAATATTGGAAATGAGTAAGCAGAAAGTAGGGCTGAGGAAATTTTCGCCTCCTGCAGCCATGAATATGGTGTGGACTGTTAACACCATGGTGTCAGTTTGCAAAGTCCGTTCCCCTGATCCCACTTAATTTCAGGAGTGAGTTTCAGTTAAGACGCACTCCAGTGTGTTACATTTCTGTATAACACTTGTTGAGTTGAAATACCTGTTTTAAACTTGAAGAATTATTCTACATGGCAACAAAAGCAAATAAGAGTACAAAAGCTTAATTCCCTAGAGAAATGTGTTTTGGTCAAATAGAATGATGGCTGGAATGGCAAAAATGGATTGAGAGGTGCAGGTCCATATGTGCAATAAGGTGAACGTCTTTCAATATCAATTATAATAACAAAAGCACAACATTAACCTACAAGAAGCAATCGCAGAAGGACAATACTCATGTGGACTTGGTAGGAATTAAAACAGACTATCAATATGCTGATAAATTCAATGAGTTCTACATAAGGTTTGAGACTCAGGACTGTTTCTTCCAAAATGTCTCCTCAAAAGACCAGACTCAGGACTGGAACTGGGAACCAACCCTTCGTCAATCAAAATGATGTCAATAGAAACCATCAAGAAACTGAAATCAGAAAAAGCTCAGGACGAGATAGTTGAAGTGGACACTTGCTTCAATCTGCCCACTACTCCACTTCTTATTTCAGAGGTCTACAGCAGGTACCCAAACTTTGAAAATAAGCCAAATATTATCCCAGTCATCATAAATGCACATCCAATGGCATCAGATGAGCGTTTTTAAGAGAGAGACTTTAAGAGAGAGACATGCTAAAGAAAACTGAGCCCTATCTGCATGCAGAGCGAAGAGGAGTGTTGAGGACGCCGCAGGGACACTTCTGAATCCTCAGTAGGAGCACCTAGAAGGCTCAAAAACCCACACAGGATTACTGTTCATTGATTTTTCTTCTGCTCTCAATACAATCCTACCTCACATTTTCATTGAGAGACTTATTGATAAGATCTGTTAGCACCCTAACTTGGTGGGTTGCATTCTGGAGTTTATAACTAATGGAACGCAAAGAGTGAGCATTGATGGCTGTTTTTATGACAACCTCATTTCACCCACTCAACCATCTGTCTCCTTGTCTATTTATTTTCTAAATTGCGGGAGTTCACATAAGGACAGACATGTCTTATATTTGCTGGTGACCATCAATTTGTGTCTCTTACAAGGTAAGAAGTAAGTCACGGACTCCTTATTAATGAGTTTGTTTTTACAACTAAATATCTCTAAGACCAAGTATATGGAGGTAGACTTTGGATGTTCCCGTTCTCCCCCTCTCCCAATAACAATAAAACAGCAGTCTGTGGAAGTAATTGAGCGCTCCACATATCCACGGATAGTCTTAGATGATAGGCTGACTTTTGATTACAAATCTGTAGGAAACTCAAGTTTTTCATTATATTTGCTTTTATATGTTGGTTTGGATAAAGAACAAAAATATTATTAAACACATTGTTAAAATTATCAGTAAAATTATTGTTTTGCATCAGCCCTCCCTCGCTGTGATATATCCAAAACAAGTTGGAAAGAGGACTGACTCGATTCTGTCTGACAGGCGCCATCCTCTGTTTCCAAAGGCTGAAGAGCAAAGTGTTTCAGATCTTTTATGCCCAGAACAATAAATATTTTGAATTGTAATAGTGAGTATCCTACTGAGTTCTGAATTATTATTTTGTATTGTATAGAGCCCATTATTCTTATTGGTGGAAATTCTAGGGGTTTGTGTACTGATTGTAGCCATGGTTGTCATATTTTGGCTTATTTGTCTCCTATCTGTCTAGCAATCTCTTATGTTTCACATTTTTATCTGTATCCATATTTCGCACTGGGGTAATAAAAGTCTACCTAACCTAACATACTATAGTTATCATCTAGACAAATAACATTTCGTTCATGTCATTTCTAGCCTGCTCAATTCAGACCAAGGTCATGGTTGGCTGGAGTCTAACCCAGCTAGCACAGGGCATGAAGCAGGATCAGACCTATAACAAGAAGCCAGTCCATCACAGGCCAAGCAGACACACACACACACAGACACTAAACACACAATAGGGCCAATGTAGAATTGCCAGCTCATCTAACCTGCATATTTTTGGAAACCTACACAGATATTGGGAGAACGTACAAACTCCACGCAGAGAGGACCCAGGACGTAAATCCTGGTCTCCTTACTGCGAGGCAGCAGTGCTACCAACATAATATTTATATACTGTATACAGGGTGGCGCAGGGAAACAGGAAAGTTTCAATTGCCGTTCAATGCACAAATAAACACATTACAAAATACATTTAATGATAAAATGTATTGTACAGAATATGCAATTACTGATGGTAATCAATATTCATTCAATATTCATTTTATGTTTTGAAGAAAACATCATGAAGGTGTTGTCCATTTCTCCGTACACATTCTGACAGCCTATTGTGGAAATTCTGCATTGCTCGATGTAACATGTCAAGAGGAACGCCAGCAATTTCCTCTTCAGTCCTACATTTTAGTTCAGCAATGGTTGCAGGACATGTGCGGTACACTTGGCTTTTAAGATGTCCCTACAGAAAAAAATCACAAACAGTGAGATCCCCATGGAATGTCACCGTTGCGTGAAATGACGTGCCTTCCAAACAATCATCGAATTGCTGCCATCGATTTTCGGGCAGTATGAGAAGTGGCTCCACCTGAGGACTTCTTTTTTAAGGCTGAACCCATTTCTTCAAAATTATGCACCCATGTTATAATCGCATGAGTAGACGTCCTAACTGATAATGATGCCGAAATTCCCTTTCCGCAGCAGTCACACTATCACCTTTCTTATAAAAGGCTTTCACAACAAACACTCGTTGCGCACCACTCCACTGCTCCATTATAACTAATGGCAAGGGGTTCTAAACGAGATCATATTGGTCCAAAATAACTGCCAACACCCCAGGGTCACCAACACCTAATTCCAAAATTTCCCATTTCAATGCGCCACCCTGTATTATAAAAACTTTTGGGTATAAATCAGGATGTGCTCAGATTCTGCAATATAATGAGTTAACAAGAATGCTGTTTAGGTCACTAAACTGCTGAAAACAAAAAGCAGCTCTACAAAGTATCCAGGGAAGTGCGACCTGCACTAAAAGGTATGTTCCACTGTGTCAGATTGAGGAAATGAATCCACTTGAGCCTAATCCAGGTCCTCAACCCTCTCAAGGCTTTCAATAAAGCTGATCCAACAGAATACATTCCGTTAATCAGTAGATGATGTACTTGAGGACACCAATGACACTTAAGGAGAAGTGCATTTAAGAATGAAGCCAGGATACACTTCCTCAAACAAAAGGTGTTTGGAATTTGGAATAAACTACTGGGGTACTGAACTGAACATTTAAAAATATGTGGATGAGATATTTGGACAACTTTTTTTCACAAGTATTCAGGTAATGAATTGGAAATAACTGAAAACGTGGTATGAAAACAGGAGTAAAAAGTTCATCAGGCAAGCTGACGCGTGTTTTGTATGAAATGAAATCAGCTATCAGGAGGCCACAAGAGCTTAAAGGTCTGATTGGTCTTCTCTTTTCCATTAGACTCCTCATACTCTTATGTTCTTTTACTTACAAGACTTTAAAACATTTACTTTTCTCAATATGTGAGTATCAAGATGATTAAGACATATGTCTTACTCGTAAGTGGCATGCTTTTCATAAGACATGTGTATAGAACAGCAGAGACATGTGCATTTGCAGCCAGCCCAGTAACACAATGGCTACTGCTGCCACCTCAAAGTTTAGGAATGCTGGGATCAAATACCGGCCTATTTGGAAAGCCCCTTGTCAATGAGTGTGGTCTTGTGAGGGTCTGTCTGCATGTGGATCGTCATCTATTTTGGGTTGGTTCTTCATTTGTATCCAGTTGTGTTCAACAGGCTGTGGCAATACTTTAGCATTCTACTGGAATAAGGACTATAGATTCAAAACATGAATGAAAATAAGTGCATTTTTGTCTTCTAATCAGGAAACATTTGTGACAAACATAAAGTTGAATATTAGACAAACAGCTGCTTAAGCAGTAAAATGCTATCAAACTACAGCAAGGAGAAAATGAAGCTGATGCAAACATGTAACTGAGTGAGGTCACACGAGAATGTGCACCTGTTTTCAGCATGACAGCAAAGCATAGCCGCGTCCATTGTCACTCTGGAGAAAAAGTAAGATACTCCTAAAGCAAAAGTGTGAAGAAATGTTCCAGCTGTGGAAAGAATTATTCAAAGGCAGCGACCTGTGCTGCCAGAAAAGAAGCATGTAGGAAGAGAAAAATAGGTTGCTTTGTAAGTGGCTTACTGAACAGCCGTGGTGGACGCCATGACTGTCACAGACCGTAAAGAGAGCCCTGAGAGATGTTAATCAAAGCACAAGAACTGATGGACTCAAACTCACCCTGGCAAGTAAATTTGACAGTCAACATCAGACATTTTAAAACATAGGCACCAGGGCAAATACAGATGTGATCTGAGGTAAGACGTACTGTATAAAGTTTCAAACACCAGCCCAAGCATACCTGAAAATACTGCTGCTAGATGCAACACATGAGGACAGTTCAAATACGAAACCACATACAAGATTTCATGATCAGAGCAAAACATTGCTGTTTCTATATTAAAGAAAACAGTTAAAGAGGTTCATAATATAGACTTTGTTATAGTTTCCTCTTTTTTCACATTATTCTCAATCTGCTGACCCAAACAGTTAAACAATGTAGTAAAAAGAGAGAACTATGTGTTGCCCACAGTAGACAACTACGACGCAGGCTCATTCATTCATGTGATTCCCACTACTGGATGCTGCCAGTGAATTTTGCCAGATAAGCAGACTGCAAAAATCACAAGCAGTCAGTTAGTAAGGAGCTTTTCTTCCCACTTTGTATCTACAGTCACCAGTACATGTAGCATATTTCAAACAGAGATGGTCTTCTGAAACTGGGACACCATGGTGATCTAAAAGGAGAACATCCTAGTCCTTGATATCCTTGTAGATATGGTATGCCATTTTAATATTTACATTTTGTGCCAGTTTCTTTTTTAGAAGTCTACAATTACATTTGGACTAGCTGAAACCTTAATTACACATACACATATTTACATTTTTGACTAATATGAATTGGAATTGGGTGGCGCAGTGGTAGCACTGCTGCCTCACAGTATGGTGACTAGGGTTTGTGTCCCAGGTCCTCCCTGAAGAGAGTGTGCATGTTCTCCCCCTATGTGTCGTAAGACATGCAGGTTTGGTGGATTGGCGATACTGAACTGGCCCTAGCGTGTGGGTGGGATGCAAACACGTGTGTGTGTATGTGTGTATTCACTCTGCGATGGCCTGTCCAGGGTTTGTTCCTACCTTGCACCCTGTGCTAGCTGAGGTAGACTCCAGCCACACACCCCCGGTGACCATGCTCAGGACTAAGCAGGTTAGAAAATGATTGACTGAATTAGAATCACCAATATCTGTAATTCCATTGTAGCTAGTGACAATCAATGGGCTTTTCTAATGGGTTTCTTCTATCTGTAATTTATTTTTTGACAAGTCAAATATTTTTTTTTACTAGTCCATGTTAGAATTACCTGTGTTTAAGTTTTAGATTTTCTAAGATGGGTGGAAATCAATGTAGACCTCAGTCTTGACATTTGCAGTTCACTATCTATTGGAATGTATTTTGTAATTCATGTCGTAAAATGTCTGTGATGCATTGCATCAGTCATTCCAGCAGAAGGTGCATCCCAAATATTACCACTGCTTGTACAAATCCCATACTGAATGGCATATAACAGAGACACATGCATGGAATCTGTCATTCCAACAGATGGCACATCAGATATCTGTATCAGTACATTTTATTGGAAACTGTGAAACGTTCCTAGGTAATTTAGCTTTGAGTAAAGTGATATGGCATCCTGGGGCCTCAGGGCTTGTGGAAAGACTGTTTAGGTTGTATTTACTAGAATTAATAATAATAATAATAATTCATTACATTTATATAGCGCTTTTCTCAGTACTCAAAGCGCTATCCACACAGGGAGGAACCAGGAAGCGAATCCACAATCTTCCACAGTCTCCTTACTGCAAAGCAGCAGCACTACCACTGCGCCACTTGTGAGGACTTAGACAATTTCACTCAAAACCATAATGCCCCTTTTTAATACTTTAGTTGTGCACATCATGCATGCATTAGCAGGTGAATATTGGAATATCTGCCTGTTAGTAAAGGGGATAAGTCATCTGTCTCCAGATTTAGATTCCCGTCTGAACACTCAGGTATTTAGGCCTGCATACCCTCACCAGAAATGGTGGTTCTGTTCTTCAAATATGATGGTCAGTTTCCTTCAATTCAAGTGTGTCAGTAATCATTATACATTGTTTTTTTTTTGTACTGTATATCCTTCAGTTTCACTTTGTGTCATTATAATTTTGACCAAAGTTCTATTTCTGTGAATTAGAGATGCCACAGATAGTCAAGGGCTTTAGACATTAGATCATCTTACCAAGTTATGAACTCAAGTATATGCTGTGAGATATAGCAGGAAGGAAAGTGGAAGAATTGCATAGACTTTGACTGTATGGATTTCTGAGAACAGTGGGACATGGAGGGGTCTGCAGGAGCTTTGTTAAATTGCTTTCTTCTTTTCCCTCTCCTTCAACTGGACACATTCTCAGGTAGGATTATTTTTGTGTGCTCCTAAATTGTGTTTATTTACAAAAAAAATCTTTGTATTATTTGACATTTAAATAGCTTATGCTTCTGAAATTCCCATGGCTACATACTTTGTCGTTTATCTGCTTTATGTTTGATCATTTAAACAGTCCTTGGAAAAAAGTGCTTTATAGGAATAAATTTAATTCAAAATTTAGCAATGGCACCAGAGTAAAATTGCCAGTGTAGATCACTCAGGCTGACAGCTGGCAAGTGACAGATCTCACTATGGACATTTGGGTACTTGTTACCCTTAAAACAAAGTGGAAAGGTCAGAAGTGGAAAAGTTGTCCAGGCCACAGTTCTACAGGAACACCAGAAGTGGACGCCTGGGTCTTGGCCAGTAAGAAACTCCAGGGTGGGCTTTAAATGTCGCTTCCAGTAATGAGTGTACAGGTTGAGAGATGAGTTGGACAATTATCATCACAGAGACTGGCATTTGAAAAGAATGAGGGACAGAGAGAGACGTGAGATGAAAGGGAGAGTGCTTCATTGCTGTCAGCAGGAGGTATAAACTAATCTTTAAGGTACTAAGTTTTAAAAGCCACAGTTTCTAAATTTCACCCCATTCATTCATAAACTCCATTCTTAAAATGTATATTTAAATGACTGATACTGTCTCTCCATTTGTTAATAACCTAGGTATGATATCTTCTCTAGAGGTTCACTATGCAAAATAGATGTGGTTTGTTCCGGGAGATAAGAAAATAGGGAAATCATCCCAACAGACAGCTGTAGCAAAGTCCTATGCAGAAACCAGGAGACCTTGATATGTCGGAGTTCCATTAATATTACGCATTCGTCCTTTCTGCTTGCTTCGCGGTTCTGTAGTGGTTTATTGTTCGTAAATTATTGTTGGTTGATTGTTTTTATAAATGAACGCCATATAAGGCCATCCTTTTTCCTTGCTTTGCCAAGGAAGCAGCCTTTTTATTTAATGCACGGGTTCTCCGTTGTTTCATTGTTCGTTTATTACGATTGTTATAGTTGTCTTTGTATACCACGTTGTCAGTTGAGCACTCCGGTTGGAATATGACCAAGCCGTGGAAGCTTACTGTTGAGAATGCAACGTATAGTTGTACAGGAGAAAAATGGCAATCTTTTGTAGGTCTATGAACTTAATTTATGCCTGTATGCGTCAGTCGCTTCATATTCTTTTCGTACCTTATCAATTGTGTAATGTGTTTTTTGAACAGGTTTGATTCATCGAAGTGATCACTCCTGCTGCGTTCAGTCAGTTCACGTGAGCCGCTCTCTTGTGTGATGTTGCGATGTCCACGGCTTTATTTAATGTTAGCTAAGACCCGGCACTTAAAAGTTTCTCGCTACAGCAATTTTAACTCTGTTTCAAAGTGATCCAAAGTCTCGTTTATACCTCGTGTCTTCTCATTAAACTTGTATCTCGCGAATATGGTATTGCAAACGGCAGGGGGAGCGTTTCTATAAACTTAATTTAAACTTACGGTTTACATATGCGTCACTCGTTCGCTTCTTATTGTTTCGCTGCCTTCTCAATTGTGTAATGAATGTTTTCTTCAGCGCTCTTTGTGGCTGTTCCTTGTTTTCAGTTCACGTGATTACGTAGGAGACGTGATGACGCGATACGCGACTCCGCCTCCCACGGCCATCGAGCTGCACTCCATTACAGTATATGGACAAAAAAGAGGTTCCAGTTATGACCATTACGTGTACATTTTCGAAATGAAACCTGCCTAACTTTTGTAAGTAAGCTGTAAGGAATGAGCCTGCCAAATTTCAGCCTTCCACCTACACGGGAAGTTGGAGAATTAGTGATGAGTGAGTGAGTGAGTAAGTGAGTGAGTGAGTCAGTGAGGGCTTTGCCTTTTATTAGTATAGATGTCACACTCATTACTTACAATGTTGTCTTCCTACAAAGTTTTTGGTTTCTCTAGGAATTTATCACTGACCCCCGTCCCCAGAAAATGCAAACATCATATAGTAGAGCACATTTAAAACCACATTTTTCAGTGAAAATAAAATTTTAAATAAGGAAGAGGACCAGGAAAGCGATAGCAAAGGAATTCAGAAACCAGATTGAAATTTGTTAACTGGGAAGACAAATGATATGGGAACAAATCTGAATTGCTAAACACACTCACACATCGTAAGACAGTTATTTCATTACCTTAAAGATTTTTTTTATCATGCACCAAACCCAAATACGCAATCCAAAATTTGTAGTCAATTAAATGAGCACAAATTCAAACCCTGGAATCACACACTTATTAAGTTATCCACAATTTCCTATAACCTAATAGTCCCATGCACCTTTATACTGGAGCCACAATGCCATCGCAAATTGTGAATATTGGTTGTAATGTCAAAGTAACGGCAATTGTTGCTGTCAACAGGAGACTACACCAAGTCTCAAAATGGCAGTATCCATGAAACACAAAATGTTGGAGTGGGGTCAATTAAACTATAACATTTAAAAATATCAGCACCTCCAAAATCCAAAATGTTTAAATCAGCATGATCCTCAAAGACTTTGGAAAAAGACCCAAAACAGGCAAGAGTAACCATAAAATATAAAGTTTAAAAAACAATAAGGAATGTGACAATTGTGAGATGTTAATGACAAAAAAAGATTGCTGTGACAGGAATTGTTACAGCTGTAACATAAAGCAGCACGGTGGCGCAGTGGGTAGCGCTGCTGCCTCGCAGTTAGGAGACCTGGGTTCGCTTCCCGGGTCCTCCCTGCGTAGAGTTTGCATGTTCTCCCCATGTCTGCGTGGGTTTCCTCCGGGTACTCCGGTTTCTTCCCACAGTCCAAAGACATGCAGGTTAGATGCATTGATGATCCTAAATTGGCCCTAGTGTGTGCTTGGTGTGTGTGTGTACGTGCCCTGTGGTGGGCTGCCTGGGGTTTGTTTCCTGCCTTGCACCCTGTGTTGGCTGGGATTGGCTCCAGCAGATCCCTGTGACCTTGTAGTTAGGATATAGCGGGTTGGATAATGGATGGATGGACCTGTAACATAAATAAAGATAATGATGGCAAACTGAATGAATCGCTCACCTCCAGCCTGGGGTGTGTGAGGTTTCGTGTCCAGCATTCCATCTTAGTTCATCTTTGCTCCACTTGGCTATCAACAAACAAACAACAGGAAGAAGCCACGGACCTCCAAGTAATCCCGCTGCTCATCACTATTCCTCTTCTTATAACGTTGTAAAATAAAGTCCATCTCAAAGCCTCAGGCACATCTAGCAAGACTTTTAATGTGCACAGAAAAAAATGCTTACTCAACACATGTGCTATTTATTTGCTTTTTAATGATTTTTTGATTCATTTTTCTGCTACCTGGTACTAAATTACCTATGATGTCTAAGATATGAGGTTATAGGAAGTGGAAAATTGGCTGTTGTCCAGCTTAACTATGCCTTTCTTATGGAAGAAATAGCTTTGGAAAACATGTAGTGGCCTAGTTCATGGCCAACAGGGCACAACCAGATAGAGAGGGGACTTTAATAAGCCCTAATGTAAATAGCGCAGAAAAGTGGGGGGCTGCTAATAAAATATTATAGGGCGAACAAGCTGGCAAATGGCACTGCAGATCCCCATCACAGTATGGTTGTGCTCCTTCAAGAGATCCCTCGGTCTCCATGACTTACAGTATTTGTGGTAAAACATTAGAACACTCTAGATGAGAACAGGCCATTCAGGCCAACGAAGCTTGCCAATCTTATCCACTTACTTCTTCCAAATAAAACATCAAGTCAAGTTTTGAAAGTTCCTAAATTCTTACTGTCTACCACACTACTTGGTAGCTTATTCCAAGTGTCTATCATTCTTTGTGCAAAGAATAACTTCCTAATGCATGGGAGTACCTACATGTACTAGGTGCAGCTCCTTAGTTCATACACTATGTGGCACACCAGATATAATATGCAGGGCTTACTCAGAAGCTGTAATGGGGCAGGTCTTAAGGGTACCTACCAGTCAACAGTGTTATGTATATTTTCAGTTTTATTTTTGTTTTTGAAGTATTACGTTTTGTGTTTCTGTGCAATTTCTGTTATGTTTGTGTATTATTTAGTACCAGTAACGGCGCACTGCACTGAATACACTTGACTTGAGCATTCATAGTCTTCATACTCTTTCTCTGTACGTTTAGCATTCATTTGCTCAGAGGTTGATGTGCTTGCTGCTTCCTGAGCAGCTCTTCTTCTCTCCACCCTAGCGGCCCGCATCTTCTCTTCTTTTGTCGTCATCTTATCATGTTAAAACTGATTAAGTCAGTGTTTGTGTTTCAATTAGTACGTTTTATTTCATTTTTCACTTAAGCTGCCACTTAAGTCTTCAATCTGCTTCAAGAATGATTTAAGATATGAAGAGGTAGGGGAAGTGATGGCGAAGGTGGTAGGAATGAGAACAGCGCCCTGCTTGTTGCTGCCGAGAGTTGATTCTACAATAAAATAAAATAAAAATAAAAAGAGAAATAACCTTGGAGGTCAATCATCACTCCAAAAGCGGATAGTAGACGTCACGTAGTATATGTGTACCAAATTTCAGGTCAATAGTTCAAACAGTTTGCAAGCTACAGGTGATTTAAAATCCGGGACAGACAAATGGGCAACCACGGTAGCGTATTATATAAGAAGATGGTGGTACTGTATCTTTACAAGTTCCACCATTCCATGTGTTCTGTTGGTGGGACCCCAAGAGGTGGGGCCACCATGGCATGTCAGCTCAATGACCACCCTCCGACCTTTACTTTCTGGTGGATGAGACAGCTTTCCTTTCCTGCGGCAAGAGTCCTGTATTGTTTGTATTGTTTTCCTTTGATATTCTGGTTTTGTGGATTTTTGTTTTATTTTTGGCTGCATTCCTTGGACTCTGATATTGGTTTGTGGATTAGGACTTGGTTGTCTTTTCAGACACATTTTTAGCCTGATGCCAGACACAGCCTGGAGATAGCAGTTGGGATTATGTGTGTGTAACACCGGCCTACGGTCAGGCCAAAGCTGGGCAGGTCTGTGAAGGTCTGGCCTGTTTTTTTTGGGACTTTTAGTAGGCCTTACATCTTTTTGTCATGTTATTGACTCCAATTCACAGCAAAAAGGTCAGTGAGCTTGGAGTCAGGATGGTGAGGGCTCTGCTGGCTCTATTGGTATATTACAAGGTTAGACAGGAGTTCTTATTTATTGCTGTGGGTTTATGGCACCAACCACCACACACAATAGTAGGAAGTCCTAAATTGAACAGGCAGGACCTGTGGAGCACAGATTGCTTATTGTCTTCCCTTTCATTTATACAGTTGTGTTCTTAGAGTGACATGCTAAGACATTTGAATTTAAACAATATCAGCTCATGAAGGGCTGAGTTCAGAAATATAGCACTATGCATGGACTTTTGCATAAAGTAAAACGTTTCTTTTTTAAATACATGAATAAAAAGATTAAGAGTTTGACTGCAATGGTTTTCACAATAAAAGTCATTTTACTACACATAAATGTTAATTAGAAAAATAACCCATAAAAGTCATGTTTTTGTTAGCGGCCAGGCCCCATTTCCTCCCTTCGGTGAGTGATGAACCAAAACCGATCAAATTACACACAACCATGCTCCACAGCACTTCTGTTGAGCTGTGCCGTTTTGGTCGCCAAATGGTAGATCAACTCGCTCCTTAATGTCCTCTTCTTTCCCTATAAATGTTCTGAAAAGAGGTATTACATTCCATAACATGGAAAACAAATTTTAAAATGCGCGTCTGGGGAATTTGTGTGTGTGTTAAACCAAAAGCAGCTTCCTCTTGCTGCTGAAATGTTTTCAGTGTCTTGTTGCGCCGCCATATCCCAAAGATACTTTTTTTATATTTTACACGTGATTACATTTTGTAATCAATTGAAAATGTATACATTTTAGGCAGAGGCGGAAAATCCTAAGGCAGCTCTATGATAGCCCACCATTCCCCTCAAGTGTGATGTTGCACAGCTTTGGATTATATTGCTGTCTGCTTTGTACAGTGCCACGAGGTTGGACTTGCTCTGAAAGGCACTACACACTTCCATCCATCTATCCATTCGTTCGTTCACTGCTGCCACTTAATCCAGTTTTAGAACTCTGTGAAAAAGGAGCAATAACCCTGGGCACAAGACGGGAACCAACACTAGATATTAACTTGACTGAGGGCTTTCTGGATTCATCGGTTTCTCCTGCATATCACAAACTGGAACATTCGGCTGAGAGTAGTATGGAATCACAAAGTGTTAACTCTCACTGTTTTAAATTCAGCATCATGACCTTGTGGCACCCGGACGGGGCTCACTCCCGGCCGGGACGCCCAGGAAGACAGGAGGAGGGCTCATTCCTCCTCCAGACCTTGAGGGGGCGAACGCCCTGGGGACCGCGGGTACAGAGCTGGGAAGCTCGACCCTGTAGGGGCCCGTGGTCACCGCCAGGGGGACCCCAATACCTGGAGGACCCTGGACCACAGCACTTCCGCCACACCAGGAAGTGCTGGGGGGAAGAGGAACAGGGACACCCGGAGTGCTTCTGGGGAGACAGCCGGCACTTCCGCCACACTGGGGAGTGTCGGTGGGAGATTGCCGGGAACACACCTGGAGCACATCCGGGTGCTTATTTAAAGGGGCCGCCTCCCTTCACAGATGGACTTGAGTCGGGTGGAAGAAGGACAAGGTTCTGGAGGAGAGAAGGAGGCGGTCTGAAGAGATAGAGATAGAGATAGAGATAGAGATAGAGATAGAGATAGAGACAGAGACAGAGACAGAGACAGAGACAGTGAGAAGGCATTGTGTTAAGGCCTGGACTGAGGGGTATTGGGGCTTGTATGAGTAGTGATGGATTGTATAATGGAGACCCTAAATAAACGTGTGCGGGGTAATTTAAACGTGTCTGCCTGTCTGTGTCCGGGTCATATTCCACAACCTTTAAACTTTTTATTAATTTATGCTTATAATTTTGTATTTGTCCTACCTCAGTTAGTACAGATCCATCATTCCAACCTTGAAAGAGTTGATTAGCTGACTAACCAAATTGTGCTACTTATAATAACCAGTGTCACGTGCAACAACTACTGATGAAATGAATGAGTTAAAAAAAGAATATATGTGTGTGTGCTGATGTTAATGGCAAGAGTATTTGTTTTTATATTTAAGGCCTGAATGTGTGTATTGCCTGTACTGAAAGCAACCTTCTAATTCAGCGGTTCTCAACAAGGGGGGCCTAAGGTAAACTTCCCAGGAGCCACAAGATGACTGAAAATAATAATAAAATTGAAGCAAATACTCAGATCAGAGAAGGGTGTCAAACTTGTCTTTTTAAAGCCATCCGCTTCATCAGTTTCCAAAATATAGTGCATACGGCGCACAATGAAGGTCAGTTTTCTCAAGGATCCCCTTTAATGTTAATTTCATAGATTCTATCCACACCAGTGACTGGTATGTAATTGAGCTGGAATACATTTACACCTGCCATTAAGATGGGTCTCCATTGCCCGCTCATGTTAATCCACACATACTGCAGCTACTAACGTGTAATTGGAATGGAAGCAGGATGTTTGCAATGATCTAACATGAAAAAGTCAAAAGCTGACATCCTGCTCTATTGTAGTGTTTTACAGTGAAACCAATGGAGGATACAACAGGTCAACTGTGCACACACCACTCTGGTCAAGTGTCATGGCCGGCCTCAATCCTCCCGTGGCCTAACTGTATGCATCCGCCACGCCACACGAGTCTTTTGTTCTTTCTGCTGACTTGATTGTTGTATGTGGATAGAAAACACAGTTGCACTCTCACTCATCTTAAATGTGGCTATCGCTGATGGAAGCATTGCAGTGCTAAATCCAGAGGATAGCAAAGCAGCTTCTGTAATTATTAAGTTATGAAAAACAAATCTGTAGTATCTAATTCTGTACTTTAAAAATAACTTCTGATTTTTTTATTTTCTGAAAGACTTAACACTTTTATGTATTTAACAAATAACACTTAAGCCAAATGAGCAGCTTTCGTTATCAAAAATATCTGCAGTGACAAATTCTGTATTTCGGCTATTACAGGTTATTATTTGTCCTTGAGAAATACCAACTTGTTTCATGTTATGATTAAGAAATTTAAGCAAAGATAAAAAAAAATAACTTTTTTAATAAAAACACACAGGCTGTTTTTGAAATGGCTTCTTACATACAAGCAGTGTAATAGCATTAGGAGCAGATATTGTTTTGTTATTAAATGGAAGTTCCAAAATAAGCCGCTTTGATGAGACAGCAGCACAAGTACAAGATGGGAAATATCACGATCTCGTAGGGGGGCCTGCACATATTCTTCTGGTTCTCGGGGGGAATTTTGTAGAAATAAAGGTCGAGAACCACTGCTCTAACACACCTATTTCATTGGTGCTCTAAAGATACACCTGCTTACTCTGTTATAAGAGGAAAAGGGCAAACGTTTTAATCAAAATTACCTTAACACAGATGCTTATGACTCCAGTGTGGATCCATCCATTTTGTCACATAAATCTGTTCCCTATTTCAGCAGAAATGAGCACAAAGGTCTAAGCAGGTAACATGCATTCTGAGGGACTGACTGACACACACACACAGTATGGCATCCACTGGAAACACTTGTCACCTGTTGATGGAACACTTACTTTGATACTTGTGCTAAGTATATTAAAGTAATTCACACTTAATTATTTGTTAATTTCCATGTGTTCACTTGCTTTAAGACTATTATTCACTTTGGTTTGAATTAGATTATTCCTTTTTGCACACTGAGTTTTTAATTATGATGTATTTGAATTGCTAGTAGCTTAGGTTCTTAAGTGGTTCTTTTTTCACTTTAATTTGTAAATTGGCAATAGATTGATGGTTCTTGATTTCTAACAGGTGGTGTTAAATTAGGGGTTAACAGCTGAGCAGGAGGTTAAGGGTGTGAGAAAAAGACACAGAGGGCAACAGGCTGGACAAGTGTGAGCACACAGCCGACTTAGAAAGAACTGCTGCTGGGATGGTTTACATTGTTTGTAGTTGTTCATTTTCTGTAATTTTATCTTTTTAGCAAATCTTCTGCTTTGTTCTGTAAAATGCTCGCTCTTGAAGTTGTGAATTTAATTTGTTTTAATGTAATTGAGAAAGAGGGATTGGCTGGCCTAATGGAGTGCATGTGGGAGACCCTCAAATAAGAGCGGCACAAGAAGCTCTGAGTTTGGTCATTACGCTAAGAAGGAAAGTTGTGAAGAGAATCTGAGTGTGACAAGGCCTCATGTCTCCGGATTAAACTAACTGCCCTGTAAAACAGGAATCTTGCCACAGATGGTGGTGTAGGGCTCCTTGAGTGTGGTGGTTTCTTCCTACTACTTGGTTAAGTGGTCCTCTTTTTTTTTTACAGATTGATGGGTCCAGTGGTTATGTAGAAATGACAGAAAGACCTGCACTAGTTTCTTCTTCACAAAGTAATGGCCACTTTGCCACTTTTGGCTTTTTTTTTTGGGGGGGGGGGGGGTTGATTGTGTATGTACAGTATGTAAATCTGTGGTGTCCTTTTGCAAACCCTGAGAAAAAGAAACCTAGGTTATATACAAATAATATAAATAAAACTACTAAAAGTAATTAAGTCTTAGTGTTCAGAATACTTTAATCACCAGATGCCGTAATCACCCATACTATGTATATTATCCTTGTATCAGCAAGATGAAAGGGAAGGTCTACAGGACGGTAGTGAGACCGGCTATGTTATATGGGTTGGAGACGGTGGCACTGACCAGAAAGCAGGAGACAGAGCTGGAGGTGGAAGAGTTAAAGATGCTAAGATTTGCATTGGGTGTGATGAGGATGAATAGGATTAGAAATGAGTGCATTAGACGGTCAGCTCAGGTTGGACAGTTCAGAGACAAAGTCAGAGAGGCTAGATTGCGTTGGTTTGGACATGTGCAGACGAGAGGTGCTGGGTATATTGGGAGAAGGATGCTAAGGATAGAGCTGCCAGGGAAGAGGAAAAGAGGAAGGCCTAAGCGAAGGTTTATGGATGTGGTGAGAGAGGACATGCAGGTGATGGGTGTAACAGAACAAGATGCAGAGGACAGAAAGATATGGAAGAAGATGATCTGCTGTGGCAACCCCTAACAGGAGCAGCCAAAAGAAGAAGGAGAATTGTTGATTCTGTCACACAATTTCGAACAGAGGGAACCGCAGCCAGTGTTCACATTTAGGATCACATTGTATCCAGAAGGATGAACACTTTCCTTGGGTTGCTTAGATACCTTGGGCAGTGCAGCACACAGCTCTTCACTTCTGATAGTGCAGCCACTTTTGTAGGGGTTTGTTTATCTGCTAACTTAGTCCTGCAGCTCCCATGCATATTTGAAACTTTAGAAATTTAACTCGGTTAAAAGTTATGACTGGAAACAAAGTGGCAGAAATTTCAGAAACTCCAGGCTCTCAATTCTATTTTTTTTTTACTTCTCTTGATTATGCTGAGGAGGACTCATCTTTGGATTGCTCTCTCTCACCCCTTCACAGCTAATAGCTAATATGTCAACACTAAGAACCAACCAGCTTCAAGAGGAACCACTCCACTGAGATTGCTCTACTAATTGTGGTTGACCGGCTACAGTTTGCTAGAGCTACCGACACATCATCAGTCCTGATCTTTCTAGACGTCTCCTCTGCCTTTGACACATTCCTTGCCACCTTCTCTGACCCCTGCATCACTGGGACTGCTCTCAGACAGTTAGAATACTACATCTTGGGCACATCCTACAGTGTGTCCTGGCGAGGAGAGTTGCCAAAGGCACACCAGACATGCACAGGGGTGCCCCAAGTGTAAGTGCTGGGTCCTCTACTTTTCTCTCTGTGCACCACCTCTCTGGGCCCCATCATCCAATCCCATGGGTTCTCTTATCAGTGCTTTATGAATACTACACAGCTGTACCTGTTGTTCCCTCCAGTGGACAATACAGTATCAGCTAGAGTCTCTGCATATCTTACTGATATCTCAACTTGGATGAAGGACCACCATCTACAGATCAACCTGGCAAAAACCAAGCTTCTTGTGATCTTGGCCATTCAGTCTATTCAACTTTCTATCTCTGTACAGCTTTGCTCACTGTCACTAACACCTGCCAAGTCAGTACGCAACCTTGGGGTGGTGACCGAATAACAGCTATCTTTTTCTGAGCCCATTTCTACTGTTTCTCATTCATGCAGGTTCACACTGTGCAATATCCACAAGATCAGACCTTATCTATGGAATAAGCAACACAACTTCTGGTCCAGGCTTTGGTCTTGTCGCATCTGGACTACTGCAACTCGCTTCTTGCAGGAGTACTTGCATGTGCTATTGAGGCACTGAAGACAGTCCAGAATGCAGCGGCCCGTCTTGTATTTAACCAGCTGAGGTGGGCACATGTCACACCTCTCTTCAGGTCATTACATTGGCTCCCTAGAACAGCACACATTAATTTCAAATCCCTGATGCTTGCCTACAGAGTAGTCAATGGGTCAGCACCTGCATATACAGAAACACTGCTGAGACGCTATGCTCCTTCTCACCCACTCAGGTCTGCGAGTGAACAACGTCTGGTGATGCTGCCTCTGCGTGGTGTCAAGTTTTAATCCAGACTCTTTTCCTATGTAGTTCCTAGCTGGTGGAATGAGCTGCCCACCTCCATTTGAACTGCTGACTCTCTCAATGTATTTAAGAAGCAATTGAAACCCCATCTCTAGTGTGAATATCTGCCTCAGTGAATGAATAAAAAATTTTAAAAAACTTTTCTCTGATCTTTCATATTGTTGGTTGATGTTACGTTAAGTTTAACTGCTTTATCAATTGTTAATCTATGTTTGTAAATTTATTAGCTATTACATCCTTTCACTTGCAACAATCAACGTTTGTTACCTGTCCTACTACACTTGCTGAACAAACAGGCCCCAGCCTAATGTTACTCGATTATGTTTACCTCTTTTGTAAGTCGCTTTGGGTAAAAGCATCTACCAAGCAAATCAATGTAAATGTAAATGTGTGGTGAGCGTACTGGCACAATAATGGCTGCTGTCGCATCATCCAGGTGGGTGCTACACATTGGTGGTGGTAGAAGTGGTTCCTCTCTGTCTGTCTGTGCTTTGAGTAGTAAGAACAGTGCTGTGTAAATGTAATTAATTAATTATTATTATTATTATTATTATTATCTTGCCAGATGTTGAAAGCTATGACAGAAAGCAGTTACTGGGAATCTCCAATTTGTTGCATTATTGGAAAGTTTTCACAATGAATGCTACAAAATCATCAACCTAATATTAAAGAAAAAGGCAATTTGATGCAAATTTTTAGTTGTTTGCTAAAAAAAAAATCAGCAAAGATCCTTTGTAAATAGAAGTCACCCTATGCATCTAACTTAACAATGTTAATACTAATATCTTCAGACATTTTTTGAGGTTTTGGTTGGGCACACAGTTTTAAGGAATACCTGTGGCCCATTTTTCTCCACTTAGAACTGTGTAAAATCAGTGAAATTTCTGGTTCTTAATGAGATTTAGGTTTGCACTTGAACTAGGCCTTTCTAACAGTCTTTCACCACTCAAGCTATACTTGCTTTTATGTTTCGGAAAAGTGTTTCCAGACTCTGAATGGACATCCTGACATTCCTCTGAATGTATTCATACCATTTTAAGTCTGTTATCCACCAACAGAATATTGTTTCAGAAGTCTTCAGGACTTCGATGCCCATTTTGGCAAACCTGAAGTGAGCACTCCTGTTCTTGTTGAGGAGCACTAGATTACATATTGCTGCTTGGCTGTGGATGTCCATCCATCCATCCATTTTCCAACCCGCTGAATCCGAACACAGGGTCATGGGGGTCTGCTGGAGCCAATCCCAGCCAACACAGGGCACAAGGCAGGAAACAATCCAGGGCAGGGTGCCAACCCACCGCAGGACACACACAAACACACCCACACACCAAGCACACACTAGGGCCAATTTAGAATCGACAATGCACCTAACCTGCATGTCTTTGGACTGTGGGAGGAAACCGGAGCGTCCGGAGGAAACCCACGCAGACACGGGGAGAACATGCAAACTCCACGCAGGGAGGACCCGGGAAGCGAACCCGGGTTCCCAGGTCTTCCAACTGCGAGGCAGCAGCGCTACCCACTGCGCCACCGTGCCGCCGGCTGTGGATGTGATCTTTCCAATTATGAAGTCATAAATATTGACTTTATCGGAGGGAAAATAGTCCTGCAAACATCTTAGTATTCTCCGAGGGTTCTTTGTGACTGAATATTTTACACCCTACACACTTGGAGAGAATATGGCAAGATAACCAATCCTGAAAACACAATGGTATTAAACTGTTTCTTTATGGTCAAGATCACTCTGACTATGGTTTAATGGTATCTTTGAGCCTTCATTTTTTCCCTGTATTAGATAACCAACATACTCTTTTATTTTTTTTACTCTGCTTAGGGACATATTGAGACTTGGAATCCCCTCAAGGTTGCTGGATATCATGGCCCGCCTGTACACTGGTACTTTGAGTGCTGTGCAGAGTGGAGCAGAACCTTAGCATTTCTCTCAGTTGATTTTGGTGTTCGTCAGGGGTGTGTTCTTGCTCCTACTCTGTTCAATGCTTGCATGGACTGGGTGTTGGGCAGCAGCGGCTGTGGGGCATCTGTTGGCGAAGAAAGTTTCACTGATCTTGACTTTGCTGACAATACTGTGATCTTCACAGAGTCCATGGAGGCTCTGATTGGGGCTCTTGGGAGACTAAGTGAGGAGTCTGAGTGTCTGGGCTTGCGAGTGTCCTGAATAAAAACCAAGATCCAGGCCTTCAGTGACCTCTTGGGCACAGCCATCAGCAGTGTGTCTGTTTACAGAGAGAATGTTGACCTTGTCGAGAGGTTTTCTTACCTTGGCAGTGACATTCATGTGTCTGGTGACTCTTAATATGAAGTCAGTAGATGGACTGGTTCAGCATGGGGGTCATGAGGTTGCTGGAAAGGGGTGTGTGGCGTTCCCGATATCTATGCAAAAGGACGAAGGTCCAAGTATATGGTTGTGAGACATGGTCACTATTCAGGTAGGTATTTTGGTACTGTGTCTCTTCAAAGAATCCTTGGGTACCGCTGGTTTGACTTTGTTTTGAATGAGCTGTTGCTCATGGAGCCCCAAATGACACACATTACCTGCATTGTGTAGGAGTGTCAGTTACGGCACTATGGCCATGTGGTGCAATTCCCTGAGGGTGATCCAGCTCGTAGGATCCTCACTGTTGTGGACACCAGTGGCTGGACCAGGCCAAGTGGACGCCCACATAACATCTGGCTGTGGCAGATAGAGGGTAATTTCCGGTGGGTGGGACTGGACTGCATGTCTGCCTTGGGGGCTGCCAACCAGAATCCTGAGCTGTTTTGTCGTGTGGTGGGAGGGGCAATGCACTGTGCCAGTGCATGCTCCCCAACCTGACCTAACTGACCTGACCTCTGCTTAGACCAAAAATGAAGAAAAGACTTGGTCACCTAGTCTTTGAAGAAGTTAGAGCTAACCCTCTGGCACTCTTATGGGGTTCTCATTTGGAATGCTGTTTGCAGACACCTTGTCCTAGAAGAGCAACTCTAGATTGAAGATGTAGTAGCCTCTTAATCTCATATATGTTTCCCTCTTGTATTATATGTTTCTTACCTCTCCAATTCTGAAAGCAAGGGGTGACAATGCATAATATTGCTTTGATCTGCATTGGAGATGTCTTCTATGTGTAGTTTGCACAGCTTTTCATGTTTTACCACAATCTCCTGTTTCCACCTTCAGTTTCGAGAACAACTATAGAGAACAACTCTAAACTGTCCCAGAATGAGTGTGTACAAGTATGTGCAAGTATGGGGCCTACAATGGAATGGAGGGCGCTCTGTGACAGGTACCTGCTTAAATTCATTGCTGTTAGGTAAAGCTCTGGATTCTCATGACATAGAACTGGATAAGTGAGCAAACATGGAGGATGAATATAGTGTTTACCGATCTATGTGGCATGAATAAGTGTAATATAGTGTTCAAGATAGAAATGCAAAATGTTATGTATTGATGGCATTGCAGTAGAAAGGTAAACCTTAATTTCACCAATTAAGTTCAGTGAGGTAATTTACAAAATGAACTCCTTATAAACAAAGATCCAACACCACATGAAAAATCTGGTCTGTCAGTCCAAGTAAACTTTATATTACACCTTTCACAGAGAAGACTATTACAAAGTATGCCAGCCACCTGATGGCATCCCCATAAGAGTGAACATTCCATTTCTGTTATCTTCAAAGCAGACATGGGTCCCCTAGGACAACACCATCATAAGCCATTCCTCCTGAGTGAAGTATCCTGCTCCTCTAATGACAGGCTATTATACAAACTCAGCTTATGGGGAACAAAAGACGTCTACAAAAATCAAACCATTGTAAATTACAGGGCCCCTCGCAAGTCACTCAAAAGAAAGCAGGCAGCCGACAGTCCAGCAGGACTCCGCGTTGAGGCCTTTAAAATCAACTGACACATTAAGAAAATATTTATGAGTGGAAGGGAAACATTTATTTCCTGTTCATATCTCAGAACAATAATTCTTATTCTTATAAATTAAATACAGAGTTGGTTCTCAGAACAGCGGCAATTATCACACTTCCCGGCATTCAGCAGAGGCATTGTCTTTCAGGCAGGCAGCCTCTATTAAAGTCAAGCAGGCTTTTCTCACAGAGTGGAGGAAATGTAGAACAACCAAGTCTATGCAGAGAACCTTTAAGAGTGCAGGCTGCAAGCATCAAATAGCTGATTGGTGAAGTCGTCTCTTCTGTTAACACAAAGTTTACCATTATAGGGCACTTTACTTACACTGGATTTAGAAACTTGGGTGCCTTGGACAGGAATGCTGCTGCCTGCTTTACAGGGATTCCACCCCAAGCCCCCCAGATACTGCATGGCATTCGGGCTCTCCTTCACCTCTCCTCCAAATGGCCATTAATTATTAAGCCAAATCTTCTTTGCCTATCAGTCACTTTGTCTCATCCCACCATGTATGTGTCAGCATCCTGCCACCCTCCATAGACTGGAGTCTCTGGATTTCAACAGGTTCTTAATGCATTCTGTAAAGTGGCTAACATCAACCCTCCCTGCACTGCCGTGGACAGCTTGTCCACTTTTTAACACCTTTTCTACAATGTTGTGCTGCTTCTCCATTCTCAACAATCCCACTAATGACATCAATGAGACAAACGTTATAATCAAGGAGGCAACACACTGAATTCTTGCAAACAAGCCCAAACGAACTTCAGTTTTCTTCTCCTGCAGCTGAAATCCCCTCCACTTCTGGCCACGATAAACCCCTCCAAAACAATCAATCTGCAGAGTCCCTGTGACCTGTTCTAGTCTTAAACTTACTCTCTTTGCACTGTCTTAACTGTTATGAGAAACAGGAGGTAGCACTGGATTATTGTGGGGGGGGGGGGGGGAGACCAGTAAATGATAACGGTAAGCAAAAACATAATTAGGAAAAGCAAAAGGCCAAAACCATGGGATCAAAAAATAGTGAAGCAACTGGAAAAGACGTTACTCAGAAGCTGAAGGCAACGCAAAAGTTAAAAACCATTAGTCAATCCTAAAGCGTTGGTCTACTTGGAAATTATACTAAAGAGAATTTGAGTTGCAGAGTACCCATAAAGGAATAAAACCATTGCGCACTTATAGTGTCACGTCCATGATGTCATCAAGTTATGGTCAGATGACACTTCCCAACAATGCAAAGAAAATCAAAATGGGAATAAAAATAAACTCCAAATTAGGTCAAAATGAAAAAAAACATCAGAAATGAGGGCACAAAATAACCTAACATAACTCAATTGTATTTAAGTGCCTTGAGCATGGGAAAGGCGCTATATAAATAAAATATTATTATCCATCCATCCATCCATTTTCCAACCCGCTGAATCCAAACACAGGGTCACGGGGGTCTGCTGGAGCCAATCCCAGCCAACACAGGGCACAAGGCAGGGAACCAATCCTGGGCAGGGTGCCAACCCACCACAGGACACACACAAACACACCCACACACCAAGCACACACACAAGGGCCAATTTAGAATCACCAATCCACCTAACCTGCATGTCTTTGGACTGTGGGAGGAAACCGGAGCGCCCGGAGGAAACCCACGCAGACACGGGGAGAACATGCAAACTCCACGCAGGGAGGACCCGGGAAGCGAACCCAGGTCTCCTAACTGCGAGGCAGCAGCGCTACCACTGCGCCACCGTGCCGCCAAATATTATTATTATTATTATTATTATTATTATTATTATTATTATTGCTTAATTTCCCATCTGCTGTCAAAGTTCACAGTTTTGGAGGTCTAAATGCACAAAACAATAACAAAACTCACACAAATAGCTGAAAAACAGTGGCAATCAGGAATGTGTCATTACATAATACCCAACTCCCTTTATTTTTCTCTGTAAATCTTACTGTCATAGTAAAGGAAGAATAACAGGTTGGGTCCTCTTTGATTATTTGCTATAAAATAGACTTCAGTTTTTGCTAATACAAAAATTGTGAATAACAATGAGCAAGGATGGTTGCAAATGGGTCATGGATACATTAGAACAATCTAGATGAGAACAGGACATTCTGCCCAACAATGCTCAAGAGTCCTGTCCATTTAATTCTTCCAAAATAACACCAAGTCTCTCGTTTTGAAAGTCCCTATAGTCCTACTCTCTACCACACTACTTGGTAGCTTATTCCAAGTGTCTATGGAATGTATGTGTGAAATTTACCCTTAACGTATGTGCCCAGGATATTGTTGAACTCATTTTAAAGTAAGAGTCCCGATTCCCTTCATAATTTTAAACACTTCAGTCATGTCCCTTCTTAATCTTCTTTTGCTTAAGCTGTAAAGGCTCAGCTCTTTTAATCTTTCCTCATAATTCATCCCCTGTAGCCCTGGAATCAGCCTAGTCGCTCTTCTCTGGACCTTTTTGTAGCCGGGAGACTAAAACTGCACACAGTACTCCAGATGAGGCCTCACCAGTGCATTATAAAGGTTGAGCAGAGCCTCCCTAGACTTGTACTCTACACGTCATACTATATAACCTAACATTCTGTTAGCCTTCTTAATGGCTTCTGAACACTGACTGGAAGTTGATAGCTTAGAGTCCACTATAACTCCTAAATCCTTCTCATAAGGTGTACTCAATTTTTACAACTCCCATTCTGTAAAGCCTAATATTTTATTTCCTATATGTAGTACTCACCAATCCTGTGATAGCAGCTTACTAGGAACATTTCCTGTTGTCTATGTCTAATGACTCAGGCGCCGGCGAGAGTGACAGCCTTTTCAACAGCTCCGTGTACAACTTTATTTTTCTACCTTTTATTTTTCTCTTTTTTATTATTTTTTATTGATCACTCCTATCACTTTCTTTTATGTGGATTCGTTCCCTGGACACTCTTACTTTTACAACGTGGACATGGATTTTTACACGCAGAGACTCATCTTTTCAAGTACTCAACTTCAAGCACTGAGAACAAATGCCAGTGCCGATGTGGTTCCCTATTTACCCGACGAGGTAAGAAGGCGGTATCGTGGCAGCAGAGCCGGCACTAAGCTAAAAATGAAGCGGCTTGCGAGAAAGTGGCCTTCTGCAATCCTGGGAAATGTGAACTCAATCTCAAATAAGATCGACAAACTGGCTGCGCTGGTGAAAAATGTCAGAACCTACAGAGAATGCAGTTTGTTGTGCTTTTGCGAAACGTGGCTAACTACCACCATCCCAGATGCTAACGTGGAACTACCTGGGTTTAGCACAGTTAGAGCGGACAGAGACGCAAATACCTGTGGGAAGCACAAAGGAGGAGGTCTAGCTCTCTATGTCAAGGTGGTGTAACTCTGGACATGTTAATGTCAAAGTCTCCACTTGCTGCAGGGACATCGAACTGTTGGCCGTAAGTTTGCGTCCCTATTACTTGCCCAGAGAGTTTGGACACGTCATTGTTGTTATTGTTTACATTCCTCCTCGGGCAGACGTGGAGATAGCGAGTGACATCATCCATTCTGCTGTTGCTAAGTTACAAACGCAGCACCCTGAGGCGCTTGTGCTAATCGCTGGAGCTTTTAACCATGTGACGCTCGACAAAACATTACCTGCCTTCTCCCAGTATGTGGATTGTAACACCCGGGGAAATAAGACTATTGACTTACTGTATGCAAATGTTAAAGACGCATACAGCGCCACCCTGCTGCCTGCGCTTGGGAAAGCAGATTATAACCTGGTTCTGCTTCAGCCTCAATACAAACCAAGAGTGAGAGTCCTACCTACAACCACACTCTCATTTAGGAAGTGGACCCCTGAGGCAGAGCAGGCTCTGAGAGACTGCTTTGGAACTACAGACTGGGATATCCTGCAGGGATCACATAGTGAGAACACTGAGGAGGTTGTTGACTGCACTACTAACTACATCAACTTCTGTATGGACATTGTAGTTCCAGTAAGAACTGTACGCTGCTATGCTAACAACAAGACATGGATTACAAGTGACATCAAGGGCCTTTTGAACCGGAAGAAAAGGGCTTTTAAAGGCGGTGATCAGCATGAGCTCAAGCTCGTGCAGAAGGAACTCAGAGTCCAGCTCAGGGAGGCTAAGGAGCAGTACAGGAGAAAGCTGGAGCAGAAGTTGCATAATAACAGCATGAAGGAACTGTGGGATGGGATGAAGATCATCACTGGCTGCAGCTTGAAGTGGGGTGCCACCATCGAGAGAGGCGTGAAGAGAGCAAACCAAACGAACAACTTCTTTAACAGGTTTGACCACCCTAACCCACTCTCACCTCGGAGTACTGCACCCTCCATCCATCCTTCTGCTGATACCAGCATAGGAGAGACATCTCCACTCACAATCACAGCAGCACAGGTGAGCAGAGAGCTGAAGAGACTTCGTGCCAGCAAAGCAGCGGGTCCAGATGGAGTATCACCATGACTGCTGAAGGTCTGTGCGTCGGAGCTGGGGAGTCCTCTACAGTGCATCTTCAACCTGAGCCTGGAACGGGGAGAGTCCCAAGGCTTTGGAAAACATCTTGCATCACCCCAGTCCCAAAGGTATCACGTCCTAGTGAGCTGAATGACTCCGGCCTGTCGCTCTGACGTCACATGTGATGAAGACCATGGAGCGGCTGGTGCTTCACCACCTGAGGCCACAGGTACGCCACGCTCTCGACCCTCTGTAGTTCGCATACCAGGAGAAGGTGGGAGCGGAGGATGCCATCATCTATATGTTACACCGGTCCGTCTCCCACTTGGACAGAGGCAGTAGTGCTGTAAGAATTATGTTTCTAGACTTCTCTAGCGCCTTCAACACCATCCATCCTCTGGTCCTTAGGGACAAGCTGACAGAGATGGGAGTAGATTCATACCTAGTGGTATGGATCATGGACTATCTTACAAAAAGACCTCAGTATGTGCGTCTCGGGAACTGCAGGTCTGACATTGTGGTCAGCAACACAGGAGTGCCGCAGGGGACTGTACTTTCTCTGGTTCTGTTCAGCCTATATACATTGGACTTCCAATACAACTCGGAGTCCTGCCACGTGCAAAAGTTCGCTGACGACACTGCTATCGTGGGCTGCATCAGGAGTGGGCAGGAGGAGGGGTATAGGAACCTCATCAAGGACTTTGTTAAATAGTGCGACTCAAACTACCTACACCTGAACACCAGCAAAACCAAGGAGCTGGTGGTGGATTTTAGGAGGACCAGGCCCCTCATGGACCCCCTGATCATCAGAGGTGACTGTGTGCAGATGGTGCAGACCTATAAATACTTGGGAGTGCAGCTGGATGATAAATTGGACTGGACTGCCAATACTGATGCTCTGTGCAAGAAAGGACAGAGCCAACTGTACTTCCTTAGAAGACTGGCATCCTTCAACATCTGCAATAAGATGCTGCAGATGTTCTATCAGACGGTTGTGGCGAGCGCCCTCTTCTATGCGGTGGTGTGCTGGGGAGGCAGCATTAAGAAGAAGGACGCCTCACACCTGAACAAACTAGTAAGGAAAGCAGGCTCTATTGTAGGCACGGAGCTGGACAGTTTGACATCCGTGGCAGAGCGACCTGCGCTCAGCAGGCTCCTGTCAATCATGGAGAATCCACTGCATCCACTAAACAGTGTCATCTCCAGACAGAGGAGCAGCTTCAGCGACAGACTGCTGTCACTGTCCTGCTCCACTGACAGACTGAGGAGATCTTTCCTCCCCCAAACTATGCGACTCTTCAATTCCACCCGGGGGGTTAAACGTTAACATTATTCAAAGTTATTGTCTGTTTTTACCTGCATTTTTATTACTCTTTAATTTAATATTGTTTTTTGTATCAGTATGCTGCTGCTGGAGTATGTGAATTTCCCCTTTGGATTAATAAAGTATCTATCTATCTATCTATCTATCTATCTATCTATCTATCTATCTATCTATCTATCTATCTATCTATCTATCTATCTATCTATCTATCTAGTACTTTGTAATTACTTACGTTAAAAAGCTACTATACATGATAATTATAGATTTTTTTCCTTTCATACTTGCTTTTTTTAATCCGCTTTGAAGGGGTTGTGGGGGGCCAGCACCTGTCATAGACAGTAGTGTAATGCAAGGCACACTTACTCATTCAGGGCTAATTTTGAGCTGCACACTAATCTTACAGTCTTTTAGACATTGAATAGCAACAAAAGAAAAAGTAAATACAGATAACATGCAGTATCCACAAAATTAGAGCCCCTCCTGAGGCATGTGGAACTATGAAGTGGCAACATTAACCATTTAACTGAATGTCATTTATTTTTTAAGCAGAAAACCATGTTTTGTTTGACTTGTCACTGAAAACTGAAACATTTACACACCTCTGAGCTTCATCCAGTTTGAGTAATCCTCCTTTCAAGCTGGTCTCTCTTTTGTCTTACACCTAATGCACAGATAGGACAGTAAAAGAAGAACAAAGAAAGTTTGAGTCTAAATCAAAACTGTTGTAGAAATGACCAACACGTATTATGTATTCTCCAATTACAGGTCAAGTGTTACACAGTGATTTGCAGCCAGGGTTTGAACAGACAGCTTAGTAACTGAAGGTCTAAAGCTTTAACTTCTCTGCTGCAGTGTCTGCCAGGGAAAAAATGGATCTAATAAGCAAAAAGCACCAAAACAGCTTACAAAAGTAAATGTTTAACTTTGAATCTGAAAATGTTTGCAGTTACAAAAAATCAGCTAAAAATGTTTAGACTTTAAAAAAATAAAGAAACTGCCTAAAGAGACACACTGAACTATTTCCACATTTTCCACACTGTGAAGTAAGTCACTTCGAATGTGGATGCAGGAAGAACGTACCAATCCACCTGTGAACAAAAAAATGCTTTCTTCATGTTAACACACTCCTGAAAATGAATTAACGTTGTTATCTGGCTTAAAATGCAGTGATATGAATCCTTCGAATAAGACATAAAAACTGAGGCCCTGACTCTCAGTGGTCATAAAAGATCCTTGGGCATCTTTCAAAAAAGACTAGGGTGTTTTCTGATGTCCTGGCTATACTGCCGATCACAATCTTGTCCATCCCGGGCCTCTAATCTTCCCCTGACTCTAACTGGTTAACTCCCCCTAATAGCTGATGTGTGATGACTGCACTGGTGCTAAAATGGCTGCCGTTGCATTAAACAGGCAGATGCTACACATTGATGATGGTTGAAGTGGTTCCCCTCCTTTATGTAAAGCAATTTGAGTAGTTTAGAAAAGTGCTATATAAATGTAAATTATTACTATTATTACTCTTTTGATGTTGCAAGCTGAACTGTGTAGAAAGATCAAATTAAACAAAGCAATATTTAAGTGTTTTCCACCAAAAACTTCCCCTTGTAAACTGAAAAAACTCGTCAATGAGTTTCATGTTTCACAATTGCAAAATCACCTGCAAAACTAATTTTAGTGCCAGTTTGGCCACTCTGTATGCAAACCATATCTTAGTTGTTTCACTCATCACTACTAACATACATATCTTTGGATGCAGGTGAAAACCCAAGAAGACAAAAGGAGAACAACTAACTTTCACATAAACTCTAGGGCTATGTGGCTATGTAACTTCTAAAAACTGCATTACATTTGAATATTAATATGTGTGTATAGTAAAATAAAGGTAGTATAGAAAAGTATAGTATAGTAAAGCAAACATTTTATCTGATGTTACTTTGACAGCTTTATTAAAGGACGACCCATAATAACAGAAAGAACACGCAAACTGTACACACCACATGATGTCAGCACTGGGCTCTTTTGACTAGCAGCTGTAGGACAAACCTCTTTTCTACCTGGAGAACACACGACTCACAAACGATTAAGTCAAACATTCTCTATATAGTGGAACCTCGGTTCACAAACATCTCGGTACACGTACAAATCGGTTTACGACCAAAAAGTTCGCCAAACTTTTGCCTCGGTTCACGACCACACACTTGGTATATGAACAAGCCAGTTTCCTTTTCGGTTTGTACATGTTCAGTCTCTCCCTGTGCATTTCCTGTGCAGCGAGCGAGTGAGCAAGAGAGAGAGAGCGCGACACACACACACAGGCCCATGAGAGAGAGGCGCACACACAGGAGCGCGGGAGAGAGAGGCGCGCGCGCACACACACACACACACACACACACACAGGAGCGCGCGAGAGAGAGGTGCACACACACAGGCGCTCCAGAAAGAGAGACGCACGCACACACAGGCACGCGCGCGAGAGAGAGAGAGAGAGAGAGAGAGAGAGAGAGAGAGAGAGTGAGCATGAGAGGGAGGACTGGACGCATAAGGTAGAGAAGGCTTGATTTTGTTTTCACTTCTGTTTACAGTGATCGGTTCATAGCGTGCATTGTTGCAATGTTACTTTTCTTGGTGGTTTATTAAATTACGGATTTTTCAAATGTTCATTTTTTTCCCTGTGCGCAAAACTCATTAAAAAAAAGTGTTTTTAGCGAGCAATTCCTAGCACTATAGCGTGAACTATTGCAGTGTTAGTTTTCTCTGTTGTTCAAAGTTTTCTCAGTGTTATTCAATGTTTTTACATTTAGTTTACTATTACACTGTGCATTCTATGGTGTAATTAACTATATTTGTGCTTAAAAACTACAAAAATATATATTTACATACAGTTTGTACAATCTGGAACAGATTAATTGTATTTACATACAATCCATCCATCCATTTTCCAACCCGCTGAATCCAAACACAGGGTCACGGGAGCCAATCCCAGCCAACACAGGGCACAATGCAGGAATCAATCCCAGGCAGGGTGCCAACCCACCGCAGGACACACACAAACACACCCACACACCAAGCACACACTAGGGCCAATTTAGAATCGCCAATCCACCTAACCTGCATGTCTTTGGATTGTGGGAGGAAACCGGAGCGCCTGGAGGAAACCCACGCAGACACAGGGAGAACATGCAAACTCCACGCAGGGAGGACCTGGGAAGTGAACCCAGGTCCCCAGGTCTCCCAACTGCGAGGCAGCAGCGCTACCCACTGCGCCACCGTGCCACCCACATACAATCCTATGGGGTAAATTGCTTATGGTCATGACCAAATCGGTTTACGACCAGAGTTTTGGAACGAATTATGGTCGTGAACCAAGGTTCCACTGTATACCTTTTCTTTATCCAAGAAACTTCTGTAGTTTTTTTTAAATGGGATATAACAGCTGAGCCAGTTTTCTGGGTAGGGACAGCCCTCTGTTTACTTCTTTTCCATAAACTGAAAGGAACACAAGCTTTGCAAGCTTTTTCAAATTTAGCACCTTCTGAACATAATTTATTCAGGCTTTCACTTCACTTTGACTCAGACCCACACCAAAGAATCATTTTGAAAATAGAAGTTGTTAGCATCAGAGGCAACCAACAAAAATGGATCTCAACCTGGTTAACCAACAGGAGACAAGAAGTAGAGATGAAAGGAGAATGCTTCACGTGGAGTGAGGTCATCAATAGAATCCCTCCAGGGTCTGTCCTGGGGACATTACTTATTCTAATTAATATTAATGGCAGAGATGCTGGTGTAGTTAGTAAAATTGTAAAATCTGCAGATGATACTAAAATTGGAAGAAGAGACGATAGTGAGAAGGCGGCAAAAATAATTCAAAAAGTCCTGGACAAGCTTCAGAACTGAGTACACATTTGGAAAATACAGTTTAACATAAAAAAGTGCAACATGCTACATGTGGGCAAAAGGAACACCAATTATAAATACAAGATGGGAGCAAACATCTTAAAATGATTAACACGGGCACAACATTCTCATCATCTAAACAATGTGTAGGCAAATAAAATCTTAGGTTATATCTTAAAATTGGTGAATATCAATCAAGGGACATCTATATAATGCACTAGTGAGACCTCTTCTGGAGTATTGTGTGCAGTTCTGGTGACCACGCTACAAGAAAGACACAGCAGCACCCAAAGCAGTGCAGAGGAGAGCAACCAAGTGCATCCCAGGAATTAAGGACATGTCCTACTCTGACAAACTCAGAGAATTAAACCTGGTTAGCCTCAAGTACTGAAAATAATGTAGGGATCAAATCAAGGTCATCAAAATCCTCAAGGGTATTGATAATGTAGATCCAGCAGAATTCGTTCAACTAAACGGTAAATTACAAACATGAGGACGTCAGTGGAAATTAAGGGGAAGTGCATTTAGGACTAAAGCCTGGAAACACTTCCTTACGCTGCAAAGAGTTATGGGAATCTGGAACAAACTACTGAGACATGCAGTTGAAGCAGAAACCTTGACAACCATAAAGTGGTACCTGGCGGAGAAATTGGGACATTTTAGCTGCTAGCGAAACAAACAAGCATGATGGACTGAATGGTGTCATCTTGTTGTCAAATTTCTTATGCTCTTGTCTGTTTATACAGGGGCGGGTAAAAGTTGGTTTACAGTTGTTCATATGGAAAAAGATATGCAGGCAGGCTGGTTATGATTATTACAATACATTTATTAACTCAATAGCTTTATTAACTTTTTACTCAAAAGAATGGCACAGTACATTTAGGTACATTCTCGTAAGTGCTCAAATTGCCAACCTTCATTATTTACACCTTCTTGTAGTCTACTTGCTGCACTTTAATAATAATAATAATAAGAAGAAGAAGAAGGAGGCAAATAAGATGACAAATAATACAAATAAATAATACAATAATTAATAAATAAAAAAAATAATACAAGAATAAAATCGGCATTTCCCCAGGGAAAAAATAGAATGTCCGTCTGTCTGTATGCTTCCTATATAAACCTACACCCTTTGACCAATCTCTATCAAATTTTACATAGTTGCCCCCTAGGACCATACAGACAAGATAGACTATGTTGGAACCCAAAATGTTGACTCTGGGGTTCCCAGTAGTTTGTGTTTTTTTTTTTTCCTGTATGCTACAGTTTGCACACCAGTACCACCTGCCGGCTCAGAGCAAGTGAAACATCTGAACAGACTGAAGACAGTCAAGCAAACAAAAGGACCAGAGCTTGACATTACTTATTGGGGCAACAGCACATACTCCTTCTATCCACTGTAATATAAAAAGGGAGTATTGTGTGCTTTTGCTTGGGGATTGAGGCTTGATCAAGTGTGGAAGTGCAACACAAGGGAGGATCAAAGGGTTGATGTTGAACTCCTGCTTTGAACTGTCCATCTTGAACTAAGAGGCAATTTTTTGATTCATGGGAGCAGGGACATTCATAGAGTGACACTGGAGATGAAGGATGGGACAGTTACCATTGACAGGAGTGTCATCATTTAAAAAGCATAAACCTTTGCTTCTTTTCTTAACCCATTCTACAAATATACCCGGGAAACAATGGGTACTTGGACTAGTGTTCTATAAGGGCCACAGAGACTGTACAGTGAATGTGTCTAAGTGTTAGAAATACTTACAAAAAAGATCACTTTTAAATAGTGTACTGTGAATATGTCAATTATTTGTGAAATGCTAACCTATTGTCTTTGTGTGTGTAGTGTTCTACTGTATGTGGATGCAGCTGATAAGACACATTTCATGTTTTCTTTTAAACATGAATAAACTGAAAAAAACATAAACCTTAAACATGAGTTGTGACACCCTTTAATAGAACTGTATTATTACAAACATTTAATAACACTGCTATCGAGTCTATATGCAATTTCCAGTCCATTTATAGCTAAAACATACACTAAAGTTAAATCCCTCGATGAAACGGTTTTATTAAACTTTTTCTTAAGGTATTTATAACATGACCCCACAGCTTCAGTTCTACAGTACTTGCGCAATAAAAGGAAAAAAATGAGCCTGTACAATTGCCAAAAATGTTTTGCAATTTATTATATATATATTTTAAGTTGCCAGATTTAAGCAATAAACTGTGATTTATGATATGTGGGTAGCCACAAAGATCCACTTAGCATTGCCGATTATGGTTTTCGTGCAGAGATCCACCTGGGGGTCTGGGGGTAATATTGTGGGGGGTCGTTTAAAAGCTAAAACCATGCACGGCTAAACCTTTTTTTCTCGAGTCACTAATAATTTATTGGTTAAAATGTACTAAATGCCAACTTTAAAAGTGCAGTAAAATTAGAACAAGCCAAGGTGTTCTTTTAGTTATTACTGTCAGAAGTGTAGCTGAAGAAGACAGCGACCTTACCAGTTTAAGAAACCAGCAGATTCTTGTTTTAGAAGCAAATGGGAAAAGGCTCTGCATAATATTGTGCTAACAAAGAACAGTAAAAATGTAGACAATAGAAGTGTTTCTGTTTTTCCGCAGATCCATCACTGGGATTGCCATATCAACCATTAAAACAAGTCGTTCAATCAGAATGAAAATTACCTTGGAAGATCATCCTAGTCATCTGCATGCATTTACACTTAACAAGAGAGCACACACGTAATTTGCCATTAAAAGGTCAAATCCAGATAAATTTCGGTTATGGTAACGTTGTGATGGATGTGCTGCTGACACAAAACACCAAAAATGTCTCATTTACATGTTCACTGGTAAATGTAGTAGAGGCTAAATCTTTGATCTTCATTAGGCTGGTTGATCAGTTTTGCTGGCCATACAAATGTGACAGGGGAACACATATGGTGGAATTCTTCCACATTTTTGATGAAGATCTGGGATACCTAGTGGAACACCTCTGTGTGACAAACTGCTACAGCACCTGTGTGGACGCGTTCTGCCATCTGTAATGAATTGCTGGGTAACACCTAAGAATCGCAGAGGTGAGACTCCATGCACCCTGTTTAACTGCCTGCTTTCTATTGCTGAATGTGTTTTGACAGGTGTCAAGTTTTAGTCCGTCTAGACTGCCATTTAAAGGTGTCTGGCCTTCTTCAGTGCTGAGACCACTAAATTGCTTCTCTCTTGTGACTGGTGACCACTAAGCTTACATAGGAAGACACCACAGCTTGTGTAATGGTGCAATTCAAACAATATTCATGAAGAGCACACCACAAGACCAACGGGTTGAGTCATGGGGAGCTATCAACCATTATAGCCAGTGCCCAGTGCTGCCTCTTAGAAATGTAATCAAGTGATAGTATGTCACAGTATGTCGCCCATCTCCTGACTGGAATGCCAGATGCAATTTTGCAAGAAGCACATATAACTGGTATTTTCCTGGAACACTTTTCTTACATTAGTACCCTTCCCTGGGGTTTTCACCTGAACATGAAGCTCGGTCAAGCTCCTGGATGTTACTGAGACATAATCACAAATCATTGGTATTGGTCTATTGGTCATTCCTCTGCACGTGTATATTTAGCAGATAATTAAAGGCCAATTAAATGTAACGGCTAATAATGTTCTTGTAAATTGTGTGTCAGTTTAATCGGTTTATTAGAACACTAGCTGTGCTACCTATTTAAGAAGGGTTGAAATCTAAGTAATCAATTCAGACCTCATGTTTTTTATTTGATACATAGGCTTTCTCTTTGGTCTGGTATAATAATACACACCCAATTCCCTTCCCTTTTCCTCTTTAGATAGAGCCACCCATTTTTGTCCTTTCCTCTTGGGTTCATGTGTCAAAATGACTACTCCTGTAGTCAAGTTGTTTTGCTAGGAAAACGTGGTGGTGGTCACTACTGCATTCATCTGGTTTGGTTAGTGACTCTAGTCAAGTTGTGTTGGGGCATTGTTTTCCCAATGTGCAGATCGGTTTATTGTTATTTTCACTCATCCATTGCATACCACACAAAGTCATAGTCATAAGAATTACAGCTATCAACCTCGCTCACGTTCGGTTTACCAAAAAGTCGATACCAAGCTGCTGTTGCAAGCATATAACATCAGACAACAGAATAAGTCACTAAGACTAATGTTTTATTTTTAGACCCTTATTTTGTGTTTTTATTATGAGTTTTTAATTTTTTTACCACTCTTCTACATGTTTTGTGTAATTTTACAATTTTCTCCCAAACCCTTACAACCGGACAGACACACAGCTACACAGACACACACACACACAAACAGATAATTGTTATTTTATTAACATGGAGGCCTCATGAGTGCTTCTAATTGTGTGTCCTTCTCTTACATACCATGATTTGGGAATATAAACAGAAGGTAATTAGGAGGTGGAGCATGCAAATCAAGAGGCGGAGCATTCTAAATCCAAGAGTCAGGAAAGTAAAAGATGAAGTGAGTGACATGCAAAATAAGTGTGAGCTGTATGTTCAGTTTGCTGCAACTGCTTGTATTTGCTGACACTGGCATAGTGTGTACGATTTCCCACTGAATGGACTCTGAGTTTTTCATACCCTTCCTCTTACTCCCACATTTAACTGTCCTGCTATTATGACTTTGCATTGGAGAAAATTTTTAAATGTGTGAGTACAGATCATTTTAAATCACACGTTGTTCAAATGTCTTCAAGATGCCGTCTCATGCCATGCACTTTGTCTCATCTTGCTTGCTGGGTGTGTGTTAACAACATGCCTCGCCGCTCCTCACTTATTTGCTCCCATGTGCTTTTTTCCTAGTTTAAAACATGATGGACATGTCTTAAAAGAAGCTTGAAGTGCAGGCTTTTGTTTTTCTTTTTTTTCCTCCAGCTACTTCCAAGTCAACAGACAATCCTTCAGAAATATTGATGTTACTACCAGGTATACATATTGTAATGACCCCCTCGATGGAGGAACAGGAGTAGCCTCTCTATGTTTCATTACTGGTGAACGGACCTAAAGAGGACCATTGCTTTCTTTAGCACTGCTTCCGCTATGCCATTCAGGTTCTCTGCAGCAACATGCTCTCCTTGCTGATTTGTCCCATTCTCTGCTCAAAAACACTCCATCTAATTCCACTCACCTGGGGTCAAAGGCAACCAGTATGCCACACTATTTTGCAACTCATTGAGCTGACCCCAGCTCAGAGTCCAAATACAAGGTTTATCAGCAGCCATGCACCACAACTGATGGGCTTTAGCAGGCAGGGAATGCGATCAAAGTGCTCTGGAAGTGCTGACTCTCCATAGCTGGATTCTCCAGGTATTCCCACCCCATCATGCAGTCCACAGCTACCTGTGGAACTTGTCCTTCTCACGTACAGACCCTAGGGCTGTTACATTATACATTCTGTTTTATCTGTAATCCCAACATTTAGTACCTTTTTTAAAGGCAACTTGTTGATTTCCTATTTAGTGGCCTCCTCAGCTTTTTGACTAGAGCTGCACCCCCCAGTTAAATAATCTTGATGACCACTGCCTTTTACCTGTCTCCAATATAGTATATTGTTTAACATTTAGTGATACCATTGAAACTCTTCTTGACAGCATCAATGACCATTGTCTTCTTGGAGCAAGCCTGGCTATGTCACAGGATACCACTTGGCACCTACACGGCTCCACATCATGATGCATAGCTGCTAGTTTGACCATTTGTTGGGTTTTATCTCCTATTAACAACCTCCCTGTTATAGATCAATAAATCATTCTATCTTAAAAATAATCTTAAAGTCACATGCCACCTGTTTTGTATTCCTGCTTTTTAAGCAAATTGGACAAGTGCTTCTGGGTTGAACATTTTTGCCATAAGACAAAGTAAGATTATCATAATGCACAAAATATATCATAACATGTGACCTTTCCCATCCACAATACATATAGTACTGCAGCAGCTGGGAAGTATGGCATCACCCCAGTCTGATTTCAGTGTCGGACTGACAACTGGGGGGAAACCTTCATACAACCCCACTTAACTGAAGGTTCGACTAAACATTTTCTGTGATTGCATACCAATGCCAAAGATTTATTCTTGTATTACCCAGGGCTTCTCTTCCCTTTTCTACTTTGATCAGATTTGTTACTACTCTTGGTCTTGGAAAGACACATCAGAGTGGAGGAAATGAAATTGCATTATGATCAACTAACACAACTTCAGACCATTTTATGATTCTTCCTAAATCATGGATATTAGCCAGCAGCACAGTAGTTTGCAGAATGTCCAGTGTAACAGTAGGGGGCACTAGAGCTCCCTTGAACCCTCAGGTACCACTCCAAACACCGGGTAAAATTACAATTATTATTTATTTTGTAATAATAATGTGCACAAAGCACCCTCCACTCCACACTACTCATATAACCAATACTCAATAATAAATCAATAACCAATCCTCCTCTCCCAGACGTATTGCCACCCTTCCACCCAGCTCAGCTCACTGTCTGGGATTTCCCATGGTCCTTTTATAGTGTTTGTCCCTCAGTCCATGTGACTTTCTATCACTTCCGGGTCAGGCAAAAACTTCTCTTTTTCTTCAGCCCAGAAGTATATCATTTCTTCCGTTTCCGTGAGTTGGAAATACTTCCGGGCTATATGGAAAATATAAATCTCTGGGCCTCCCTGCAGCGACTCCTGGCGGCCCCGACGTTATCCAGCAGGGCTGTGTATTAAAACTCCATAGTCCATGATGCCCTGCTGGAATTCGGGGCATCTCCACGTTGCAAGGAGGACTCCATCTAGTGGCCTGGGGATATTGGCTGGGATGAATGGCAGGCCATATCTCACACCAGGCATAGACCAGGTAATCCATAGGTTTTAGAAAGTTTGACTCTAGGCCTGAGAGGATTATTCTCCTCGTGGATCTCTTGAGTTTTAGTGTTCTTCTCCTCCATTGTCAACTGCTCTTCTCTTATACTGGATTATTTGAAAGCAGTTCACCACACTTCAACCGAGCCACATTTACACTACAGCAGTCAATCAGGTAATGACTGACCTTCGCTAGATATGGTTGCTAGCTTCATTTGATTTCCGCTTCCACTGTAGAAGACTCATAGACAACAAGATTAAATGTGATTGGAAGGTGAACACACAGAGAGCCGATTAATCTCTAAATAATGCGAGTGTATTTAAAGAGAGGAAAAAACATGTAGAGAAAATCGTCTACAAAGTGCAGTCTAGTATTTTTCATTGCAAACAATTGCGGTTGTCTGTGGAGGCATGTTAGCAAGACACGAGAACACAGAGACACACCAATGGTTCCATCTCACTCTGGGCAAGCCATAGAAATTACTGTTTGCGTTGACATACACACATTACATGCACAAAACACCCAACACAAGAATATCTACAATCCTGTGGGCAAACTCCAGAAGCAGATGACTGTTATTTGGCAGCTTATGGTATTTCCATTAAAGGTCCAACTAGTGTGTCTTCTATTAAGAAATCTCTGCCCTCACCCTGCTTTTGTTAACAGGCATGCTGAGCATCTAAAGATTATTTTGAGAATCAATAAGACCACGTGATACTTGATTAGACAAAGTTGGTTGTCACGAAAAGCAAAGGAGGTCGAAAACTAAACAGGTAACCAAGAATCAAAGGACAAGGTGTTACTCAGGAACCAGAAAACTAGCCTAGTACTTGAACCTCAGTGAATAAAAGGCTATCTGCATCATCCACCAATGGACAGCACATAGCAAAGCTATGCCAAATTTATAGCATCACTTCCATGACGTTATACAACCCAATAGCATCACATTAAGACAAGGAATAAGGCTGAATATTTTCAAATGAAGTCTAAATGAAAAATAAACGTTTACATGTCAGGAAACCACACAACACACAAAAATATATGCATAAAAGGTGTTAAATATTACTACTTTAATCTGAGCAGCCCTAGAGAGAGCTGGGGCAGTTGGTCCTTCTGTTAAAGTCAACAATGAGAAGACACTTCACTTCCCACCTTCAGGAATTTTAAAATGTCTTACTGTACATTTTAGGCTACACACATATCTAACAACGTACAATTAGCTGTTCAGATACACAATATGAATATAAATTTTATGGTATTTGCATTTTAATGTCACTATTTTACATTTATAATCTTGTTCTGTACATGTACTATGAGGCAGCCTTCTAAGAAAAACATTGCATAGGAATAAAATAAATTAAACATTTTGTGTTGTGTAATTTCAGTGTTTGTGGATCATTTGTGGATTTATAATCAGTGCAGTGTTCTGAGGTGAATGTTTGAGCTTGTCATCACATGTAATCCCATACCAAAAAATGACAAGATGTGTTTTCAATCAGTTATAGGACTTCTTGTTTCAGACGAAGAAAGGAATGAAGACCCATCAAGAGAAGGGAGCTCTGCTTTGCAAAACATTTATACTATGAGATGACAGCAAACACTGGCTTTTTAAAATGAGAGTATCAGGGGATTAGCAGTGTAATTAATGCTCGTCAAGTGTCACCAGGAGGCTGTGCACAGATGTTTGAAGATTATACTGGAACATAATGCCAGTTCTAGCGTTGACTCCACAGTACCCCTTGGAGACATTTAGAAATGGTTCCACCCTGAAATGAGGACACAACTGGAGAACAGACCTAGTGTGAACTACAGAAACACAGAGGAAAAGAATACAGAAATTGAGGTGTGTTTCCACAGCTTAAAACACAGATGCAGCCCAATCCAACTAACAGGTATGTTTTATTAATTATTCTCTTTTCTTTGGGTAACCTTATATTTTTAAAGAATGCTCTAACCTTGCCTATTAATTTAATCAAAATTATTAATCATGTCCACTAATTATCCTCCATTAATAAAGATTCTTTGTTGCCTTGCTCTTTACAAGCCAGGGGTTTACGATTATCCCTTCTCTTGTGGGGTATTTGTTTTTTGGAGCATTTGCTTTTATTTTGAACTGCATATCTAGTTTTCTCCTACATTGGGTCGAACCCGGCTGAAGCTTGTAACTATTTTCTGATGCAAGCTGATCTGAGTTAAGTCTCTTTGGGGCTTTCCTGCTTTATTGTTATTTTTGGAAGCCCAAGCTGCTTGATATTACTCAGCTTGATCTTCAGTAGCTTTTTGTGTTTCTGCTTTGATTCACTCCTTGTTTCCTTTCCATTTTTAACCTAAATAGCCCTTCATGTTGATGTCATTTGAGTCACAAGGTCTGTTCTCAGGCTCCTGAAGTACCAGAAACCTATTCTTCATCTGAAGAAGGGGAAACTCTTTTTACTTTGGTTTCCCAAAATGACTCCATGTTTGAGTTTTCTACCAAGCACTCTTCAGGTTACATTTGCCCCTCACCTCACATTTACATTAAGCAGTGAGCTTCTTCAGGTGTCATTTATCAATGAGTGGTCGATCTGTTTTTTTTCTCCCAAATCAGATGAGCACAGTGACAGCTTGTGGACGTTAAGTAGGAATAAGGAATCTCCAATGACAAAACTCTTTATGGTGCAGAATGCAGCTGCCCTTTCTATTCTATTTTCATTCTCATTCACAACGCCACATTCATGGCTTTATCCTAGTGGGCATTGATCAGTATAAACTCTGTATCTGCCATTATATTGATAACATCATGCTAAGAGGTTTTGTTCACTTACTTCTGCAACTGTCACAGATATCTTGAATTCTTGAGGAATATTTATTGTGTTTTGTTCATGTTTACCCCTATTAACTATTCATCTTGTAACATAATTCGGATTATGCACTACAGCACCATTTTGTGCCATCTCATTTGTGGGCGACAGAATTTTGAGCACACCTGCTATACTAAGCTGCCAACCATGCATATCTAAAATATCACAGTGTACTATCTCAAAATATAGTAAACTGAACTCAAATTAAATGCATATTTTTTGCTTTAATATCACAAAAATAGCACTTCATAAATCATTAGAATATTTGGCTGTAAAGATATTCCCATTTTTCTTGGTATTTAGAATTTTTTCCTTGCCAGGAGTTGCCTCATATTTTAGTTTCAGATGTGAAGTTTCTCAGCTATATCAATACATGGTTGAAACTATAAATAAAGTGTCTAAAAATTTAGCCTTGGGTATTATACAAACTTTAAGGGAAGATCAGAAGGTAAAGAAGAGAGGTAAAGACAGCAGGTCGTGGGGACCAGTATTTAAAACTTATCTGTGTGCTCATCGTTGCACATCAGTGCCAGAACCGAATCCACAGCCAACACATGTACTTTTATACAGCAGTTTGTATCAAGGGTAGCATAAGATATAACATCTGTCCAAAATATTGTTTCTGAAAGCCTAAGTAATGGCTTTGGAATCTGAATGTACTCTAAAATGCCTGTTAGTAAAATATATAGCTGCAGTGTCTTAAATGGTATAAGGCTTTTCACTACATGCACTGTAAAAAACAAAGTGAGAAGCTTCTTGTGATGGTATTTGTGTGAAAAGGTTCTGTGTCAAAGGTCGGGAGAGGGTGCAATTGATTAATTGATTGATGGATTTATATGTGAATCATAAATATGAAGGGTAACCTACTGGTTGGCCCTCAATCTCACTGGATTCAAATCATAGCACATCATTGTTTGTGTTGAGCTTCCTTTTACTTGCATGCACAGTTTTTTTTCCTGATTACTGTGATTTAGGTTATATTGGAGACCCCAAACCCTTCTGTTATGAATGTGTTCGAGCTGTGTGCGTGAGTGGGCCCTGTGATGTCCTGACACCCTTATCCAGTGCTGAGTGGTATTCTGTTCTCAGTTATTCAGAAGAAGATCCAGCTTCCTGCCACCATAAATTGGATTGTAAGAAAAAGCATGAATAATAAGTACGGATTAACTGTACACTTTCTTTATTAAATTTGTGTTAGTTTATATAGTAATTTAATATATCAGTAATGGCATGCTGCTGTACACTAGTTTTCATCCTCTTTCTCTGTACATTTAGCATTCGTTTGCTCAGAGGTTGATGCGCTTGCTGCTTCCTGAGCAGCTCTTCTTTTCTCCACCCTAACGGCCCGCTTCTTCTCTTCTTTCATTGGCATCTTTTCACGTTAAAACTGATTAAGTCAGTGTTTGTGTTGCAATTACTTAGTACGTTTTCATTAATTTTTCACTTAAGCTGGCACTTAAGTCTTCAATCTGCCTCAACAATGATTTAAGATATGAAGAGGTAGGTAAAGTGACGGTGAAGGTGGTAGGGATGAGAACGACAGCCGTGCGCTGCTGAGAATTAATTCTACAATAAAATAAAATAAAAATAAAAAGAGAAATAACCTTGGAGGTCAATCATCACCCTGAAAGTGGATAGTAGACATAACAGAATATGTGTACCAAATTTCAGGTCAATAGGTGAAATGGTTTGCGAGCTACAGGTGATTTAAAATCCTGGACAGGACAAACAGACAGCGTATTATATATCAAGAAAATGTATCCATAGAGAACATCAGTCACTTTATCGCTAAGTACAATGACAAAGTTGCATATTGTGATGTTGTAAATGCACAGCACCTGTCAAAGATAATGATAAAAGTATACTGCAATTTTTTATGTCTAGGATATTAGGTATAGTGGTTTAATTTTAGAATATATCGCAATTTCGCATTCCTTTTCTTATTTGACTGAAGTATGATCGTTGCAGACACAAGTTCCATCCATTACAACCAGTAAGAAAAATCCTTCAGTAAGTTCATCCCATTTAAATCATTGTATAACTTGGTAAATGCATTTCAGGTACCTTTACATTCTCCCCACTAACACTCGAAATACAGTACTCAGTCGTGATACGTACTGCAACACACACGTCAGTGCATCATCTAAAATCTGCCCGTAGGAAATACTTGTGTAAAGAGCCCTTCAAAATTATAATAGCTTGGTCAAAAAATTATTGAGGATACAGTGTATTGCATTTTAAAAAATATTTATCACATTAATGTATATTTATGAGCATCTATTGTTCTCTTCATTATTTTCTCTTTTATTGCAAATTTTGACACTTAAAAGTTTTCAGGTCTTTAGACAAAGTTTAATAATAAATAAAGGGCTCCTGAGTCAACGAGCAACACTTTTATAACTTTGTTTACATGCACACACATTACCGGATTAAGGTGAACTACCCGCTTAAGGTAGAAACCTGGTCTATTAATAAGCCACGTTTACATGCGAAAGTAATCTTCTGGAGTTCTACTTTAGCAAAACACTCTGATTGTGCAAAAAATACAAGGGACATTCAAATATTTTCCACGCTTTTATATAAAAAGTTGGTACGACACTGGGAAAATTGCATCGTAAAGGAAGGTGACTATATAGAAAAGTGATAATATAATAGAGTTAAAAAAAATGCAGAAACTTTTTGAACGTCCCTCGTAGTTAAAACACGTCAACATTGGCCACCGTGAATCAGAAAACAAGCACGACTGTGATCATTTTCTTGGGTTTTATAAACTTGTTTAGTCAGATTGATTCTTTATTTAGAGGTTTATGATTCCAGACTGCACACAGTGCATCCTTCTGCTTGGCTGTGCGACTGAGCCCTGTAAAGGACCGGCATACCGGCACGTGTGCTTCTTGCCTTTCACCCAGTGCTGCTGGAATTATAATAATGCAGGTATTTTTACTTCAATAAAATAAGTACTGGGTTAAGTTACTCATTAGTTTCAAAAGTAACTGGACTACTTAACGCATGTTACTTTTGACTTGTTACCTTACTGCTCTTGAGATTGTGTTCCTGAGCATTGTATGTTCGGCTCATCAGCATTAATTTAGTGATTTCTGAACTATTGACACAGATTATTTCAGACAGGAGAAAGAATAATACAATCAGCCAAACATTTGCCTCTGGAAAATTATTTTGTAGATGCTTCTACTCATGGCTGCTGAAACCACACACAAAGCAAATGCAAGCACAGGCTGACAGAATGCAATGAACTACAAAACCTTAAATAGTAACCAGGTTAAGGGTTTACATGGCCGCATAGTCTGGTTATTTGTGTAGAAATTCACCTCTGGTAAGATTGTACCACTGCAGCCAAATATATTGAAATAGTTCTGTATCAATCTTTGACGTTGATGAAGAGGGATTTTAGTCCACTCCTCCTTGCAGAACTGTTTAAATTCATAAATAAACATTGGTGGGTTTTCAAGCATGAAATTCTCATTTAAGTTCCTGCTATAGCATCTCTATTGGGTTTACATGTAGAAGTTTAATGAAACTAGTCCAAAACTTTAATTGTGTTTCTTTTCAGACATTGTGATGTTGGCTTGTGTTTCTGTTTAACACCCCTGTCTTGTTGCTTAAGGGGGCAAATAGTTCCTCATAGCATGATTCCATATGAATGATTCCATATGACGTAAATGTCCCTACTGTAGATCTTCTAATCATCTGTTAGTCACTTGTTTGTTTCTTTAGTTTTCCCTTTGGTATGTACTTTTAGAGATATCAAAATTCACAGCAAATAAGTCGACAAGTGCTCCTGTCAACCAGAAGGAAGAGACCACCCTAGTTTGTATGTTGTCAGGGTAGCTGACTTCCACACGCTTGCGAATGACATACAGTACATCATATCAAGTGCTTTCCCCTCTTATTGTGAAAAATAAAGAGAATCGAAATGTGTGATTTTAATGTGAGCAGACCGGTTTTACTGGAATTTACAGTGTTATAAATTGTCAATATTAGTGTTGCACCATCTTAGAAAAAGTACAAGCAATGCATTTCGTTATGCAAATACCTATAAAATGCATTGCTTCTACTATAAATTCTCCTAGATGGGACAAAAATGCAAAATAAATCCTGATGATTTATTACATTAAATGTAGTGATTTAGTGATTTAGCACATTACAAATTATTCACACAAGAAGACTTCTCCATTACAACACTTCCTTCCAGTTCTTATTCAGCAGCTATGCAGCAATAAACTCCAATCAGCATCCCCCTAAACCTCATAAGAGTGACCATGACCCCTTAAAATGAATTAACATGCTTATACAATATACAGGCTTATCCATGAACTATCTGCATACATAAGTCTATTTGATAATGAACGTGTAAAGTAAAGCTGCATTTTAGTTAGTACTGTATTAATAACAATATAGAATGTGCGAGGTGATTTACTCATTATCAGTGGAAACAAGGGCTTTATGATAAATGAAGCTTAGAGTTTAGCAAAATTATCTTATAGTTTTCCTGTCCAACACTAAAATATAAATGTGCATTTTAATGGTTGAAACAAAGGTATTACTATCACTAATAATATTGTGGTTATTCTGTTCATTATAGCTCTCTAACTCTGACTCTGAGTTGCCGCACTAATTCAAGGCAAAATAGTAAGAGTTTCCTCATCATGCAAGTGATTCCGGCTGTCAGTGAAAGTGAAGGTACTGACCATTTAACCAAACAATGTCATCCATTAGAGGCACATGGCTTAACTGTCATTAAATATTTATGCACCCGTGTAGGTTCCAAGATATTGAATTCCACTGAGTTTGATTGGGAATGGCATGAGCTCAGGATGGGAAGTCTTCAGTCAGAGAAAGGAGGGATCTTCACTTAACCAATTTATCTTGTATCATGAGAACTTGCAGAAGTCTTCAGTCAACTTAAGAAAGGCTTTTAGAAAGCTTTGTGGTTTCATCAAAAATAACACAATGCTCTGTTCACAAAGAGAAATTATATGAATGCTGTCTCCTGTTTCAGATCTGAAAATGTAAGGGCCCAGCTGTCATATAACTCCATAAGTGCTGAACGCTACTCAGCAGTGCCGCCTGTTCGTTGACTCCTCTGATTCAAGTTGCTCATTTAAACATGTCGCACCAAGGCTGTGCTGCTGCTTAGGTTCTTATAAAGTGTTCACCCACTCTGAGTTTCTTGAACCTTTGCAGCTTGTTGACAGGACATACACACCTAGGAGGCCACAAGGACTAGCCTATCAATCTTGGTAGAGTGTTTCCATATATTTAAAAAGACAAAAAGAAGGCAACGTGAACTTAAAGGCTGAAACTGAAAAGGTCACAAGAACCAAATGGTAAAATGTGCACTAGGGTGGTCTCAGTATCAGTATCTTACTGACATTTTAGTCATTTAGTTTATTTGTTTTGTAGACTTTTGCCCATTTAAATGTCATCAGGAAAAGACTTAATAAAGTTAAATCTCACAACAGCTTTTGGCGCATTTCACATTTTTTGAGCTATTTATGAATCGTTCCATGAATAAGTCCTTAGGTCAGTTGTTTATGTAAATTAGGTGATAAATGTCAAATTAAAGCTATCCATTGAACTGATGTGTAAGACACTGGCCATGGTGCCTGTCAAAGACAGGTAATAAAATCATTTTAAAAATACAGTATTTACTATCATTTACCCTACATGTAGCCTCAGCACCTTTCCTCTTTATTCATGTGTGTCTCTTCACCGGTGCTCTCTTTGTCGAGTGTATTTCTCAGACTCCACTGTTATTTTCAAGCTGCTTTTCTCACCTCTTATCCAGTTTTACACTTTCCATCTTTGAAGGCAACTCTCTCAGTGTTTGATTTACTCTTCTTCGTGCGTCTCCCACTTGCACTTCTTCATCTGTTGCATCACCAAAGCCCAACTGACCAATCAGATTGCTTAGAAGGATTTGACACACAGACCTTAGTGTTTTATTATACAGCAGATTGTAAAGTCAATGAAGTGGTGGACACATCTTTGCTGTTATCATCATCTTTGCTGTTACTACGATTGACATAACACTGTGGACTACTGGAGAGGCTAAATTGTTTCTCTTGAGCACATAGCAGAAAAAGTTCAATGTGCCACAGACAAAGCAGGAGTAATTCTAAGTGTACTGACCCACGAGTAGACTCGGAGATGAATCGTAAGTCAGAATCAAAGCAGGGGGTTGTAAACAGAAAAACTAAATGATCATGCACCATATCCAAAAAAGAAAAGATGAATCCAAAAATCTGCCTAACAACAATTGTCAAATGAGTATTAGGACTATAAGGAGGCCAGCAGAGCTGCTTTGGACTTGCAGATGTCCTGTCCAGCATATCTGGCACCCTCCACCTGAAATTGCAAATGGGCAGCCTAGAAGCTACCTTGGGGGTTTTAGTGCTTTAAGGGCAGCCCAAGGGAGTTTGTTTGGATACTTTGTAAGCCCTCACCTAACTCCAGAAGTGAATACCACATCAAGTTAATAGGCCAATCATGGTCATAACCGAAATGAGTCTGGGGTCAGGAGGTGAGATGAGTGAGAGAATGACTGTTAGGAAAAAGGCAGTCAGAGGGACAGAGGCATATTTGTGTGCTACTGAAAGATGATAAGGTAGGAGTGAAAGAGGACAAGCCTCCAGCACAGGTGGGCTGCAGGGTCTCCATTCTTTTTATATATTTGACACTTTGTCTTCTCTCTCCTTATCTGACCCTTGTATTTATTTAGAAACAAGACACACTGCATCATATTTTTAAATTCACCCACATTACTCTGAGTTGGAGAAACTCCTAGGGGGTGCTCTTTAATTACAACTTGTATAGCTCATGCATTTGCGTTTAATCTAAATAAGTTTGGCATCTAAATGTATCCATGTACGTGTTGTACTGAAATTACAGGCCAGATAATTGCAGTTGGCCTGAAAAAATGATAAAGATGTATGTGCTCTCACCATGTGCCACAGAATCTTTTCCATCACCACTCAATTTTAACCTGTGAAGAAATCACTTCTATTTTAAGTCCCACAATCTCTTGACACCAATCTCAATTAAACAGCAAGTAAGCCATTTTGCATAACGCATTCTGAACTTGGCATGAAGCAGTAAAAAAACTGAAGAAAGCCAACTAGTTTTGCTAAGATTGCTAGGTTAGGTAATAGTTCATTTGTCTCAGTGTCACAGATTAAAAAAAACATTTAGACAGTCATATTGGTAACATACTTAACATTTTTAAATAAAAAGTATTACTTGCTTTGTGCCTTTAATTCACTTCCCTCTCCATTTTCATTGATGTCCTAATATAAAGGGAAAGAAATCTATCTACCTATCTATATGTTATATAGTGCCTTTTATATACTATCTATCTATCTATCTATCTATCTATCTATCTATCTATCTATCTATCTATCTATCTATCTATCTATCTATCTATCTATCTATCTATCTATCTATCTATCTATCTATCTATCTATCTATTACAGGGGTGGGTGATGTCGGTCCTGGAGAGCCGCAGTGGCTTCAAGTTTTTCTTCCAACCCACCTTCTTAATGAGAAGTCAATTATTGTTGATGAAGCACTCATTGCTTAAGTGATATTTTGATGCTCCATTTTAGTGGTCTCGCTCATTAAGGGCCCTCACTCTTAATTGCTTATTTCAATCTTAAACAGCTGCATTCACTGTTTTAATGGCTCCTTATTAGCAATAAGATGTAAATGACAAAGCAGCCAGCAGTTCTCCAGATAGCTTGTTTCTATTTACATCTGTGTGTGTTCATCATGCACTGCTTGATTTAATAAAACACAGTAGAAAATGTGGCAGACTAAAAATTATCCATTTAAGGCTTCAAAGCATTTGGGTGATAACTTTAGAAAGGAAAAAATCTACGATATAAGAACCTTGCATTGAAGACTAACAAGCCATAATATTAATTAAGGTCTGAGATTGGTTAGGATTGGTTTCTTATTAAGCAATTGGGTTGGAATGAAAACCTGTAGCCACTATGGCTCTCCAGGACCGACATGGCTCACCCCTGTCTTATTATATAGTTCCTTTTATATACTGTCTATTTATCTTTGTTATATAGTGCCTTTTATATACTATCTATCTATCTATCTATCATATACTGTAATACTGTAACAAGTTCATATTCAAGTTATGAACTTAAATGAAGAGGGCACTGGGGAGGAGATGAGGAAAATATACAATATTATATGAAAACTGTGTGTGGGGTTACACGGGGTTAATAGGGATTGAATATTTTTTTACTTTTTATTTCTTTGTATTGGTTATTTATAATACTTTTTGTTGTATGTGTACTTTTAATATATTGATGTTTGTCCTTGTTTTTTTTTTTTGGTTCAATAAAGTACTTTAAAAATTTTAAAAAATTATCATATACTGTAGTGTCTTAATCTATCTATCTATCTATCTATTATATAGTTCCTTTTATATACTGTCTATTTATCTTTGTTATATAGTGCCTTTTATATGCTATCTATCTATCTATCTATCTATCTATCTATCTATCTATCTATCTATCATATAGTGCCTTATCTATCTATCTATCTATCTATCTATCTATCTATCTATCTATCATATAGTGCCTTATCTATCTATCTATCTATCTATCTATCTATCTATCTATCTATCTATCTACCTTTTATATACTGTCTATTCATCTATGTTATATAGTGCCTTGTAAATATTATCTATCAATCCATCCATCCAGCTAAGAACATTAAGACATGCATCTCTCCTGGAATCTGTACCAATTCAGATTGCACCGTTGTATTCCTTGTCTGCCAGCGCCAGTGTTATGTTTTATACTGTTAGCTTTCACAAAGCCTAGCAGTCTCCTTGATTCAGACTTTAAAAAGGGAAAATCAGTTATAAAGTGATAGAAAAATCAATTTGCTACTCTTCATTAACAATATATTTTACAATGTGCCAACATCATCTTCCTTGTGGGAGTGAAATGTCTAACAAGCCAAAAGATCTTCTAATTTTTTTTTTGTATTATTTTGCAAATGTTAGAGCCTAGACTTTAATTTTATATACAGTAGTGGAAATATTTCCCTGCTGAATCTACAGACTGCTGCCGATTTTTTTCTAATTGCCTCATCAGTAAGCGATTAACCTACTATTACCCGAGTGCCTTATCTTTTCTTCAAGCTGTAGATAATGATTTACTTTGTGAATTACAAACTCTATGGGAGGAAGATTTAGAATCCACAGACAGGGAAATGGCATTTCTGTGAATTTAAAGAGTAATCAACCCTTTCACCACTCGGCGCTCCAGCCTGCCTTCCACTAATAGTTCCTGTGGCTCTGCCCCAGTCCAAAGGAATACAGGACATTTTCAACTGCTTGATTAAAATAGTGCCCAGCTCTTAAAAGGTCACATCCATTTTAACTGCTTGTGTGAACCAATGCATTTCTGTGGATAATGGTGTTCTATATTAAAATAATGGTAAGTATTCGTTTTCTTATAAATAAGAAGCACCACAGGCTGCAAGCAGTAAAACACAAATATAATTTGGGTCGTCGACAGTAACTGGTATGGCAATTTATATATGAGCCGCAAGGACTGGTATTATTCTCAATATGAGGGGAAGAGAAAAAAAAGTGACTTTATTTTTTTTTTTACATTATGGATTTTGAAGCCACTGACATTTAAGGAGGCTGCTGAAATATTTCTGTGACTTCTTCAGAAATGTCTCAATATAAAAACCTGAAACTAAATTGTGTTACATTGAATCATGTTTATGGAGTCAACTACGACATCATCTGTTGGTCACTGTTTATCTCTTTTAAGCTGAAGTAAAGCTTAAACTGACCACTATGAAAAAATGTCAAGTCAATATTAAAGATGTCATTGCCAGTCTATTGTTTTCTCCAGTTGTCAAAAAGACAATGCACATCTTTGAATTTCAATCCCTGAGATGGACTCCGCCATGGCTGATCAGCTCTTGGTTTTTCAAGATTGGATCTAAATGCTTAAATGACCCACAAAATAACACGATGTGTAAACTCCATTCGATTTACTTTCCTTTTTCCTTATGACACATTTCACACACTGCTGCTGCACTCTGCTTTGTAAAATGTACATTTCACTTTTGACATTACCCAACCCTCCCCACCACCACCAAAACAATTCTCTCCCTCGTTCTCAAAATGAATATAATAAATCCAAATCTGTGTAAAGACCCTTACTGAGGAATGTTAACTAATTCAAAGTAATGTGCATTTGACAGGATTTGCTCCTTATGACTCCTTCAGCTCCACATCAATTCGTTCACAAGACAAAATTAAAGATGGTAAAACGATGACACCTGGGGAATATGGATGGTACAGTTCAGACAGCCCTCGTTAGCGAGCACTGAATTACAATTCCGACATCTCTTTATGTAGACTAATCATATTACAGATCAGCAGAAGATTTACAATCAGATTTGCCACGGACAACTCTATGTAATCTTCACTGAAGACTGACACCATTTTATCCGTACGCGATTCCCTGTTCCTCACACAAGTCATTCCGCTCTTTCTGTATTGTCAGTTCTGACAGGCTGATTTAATCTGCAGCATTCCGAGTGCCTCTGACCACTGTGCCGAGTCATTAACCTTGACTCACATAATTGAATTCAAGGTTGATTGCCTGTGACCCTCCCCACTAAGGTCCTTAAAATGTACATATTCATTACGAGCTGCATTGCTAAATGGATTGCACAGGGAAAGCTGTAGCAATCATCCTGTTTGGTATGCAGGGGGGAGACGGAGAGGGCACTAATTGCATGTTAGAGCTGAGGATTAGATTATGAAAAGAGTGAGAAAATGAAGATAGATCTCTTTGACACTGTCAAATTAAGGGCAGCAATATACAGGGGAAAGACACTAAAACTTACAGTGACATTATCGGAAAGGAAAAAAAGGGAAAAAATGTGGCAATGATTTTTCTCTCTCTCTGACTCTCTAATTCGCAGAAAGAAAAAAAAATCTTTGTCATGGCTCCTTGCAAAATGGCATGAAAAAAGTCAGTTCCCCAAGTTTATATTGCCTGTTCAAATCTTTTAATAAATTACACAGGAGCTTGTTATCTTTAACTAAGCAACAGGAAGACTATGCAGCTCAGGTCCTGGAAGAGTTGAACTGTTTGCCATGCCAGCCTTCTTCTGGAGAACGTGTAACCACTTTCTGGATTTCATTTTGTCACCAACCTTCCAGAACGTCGTGCACTCCCGTCAGCTGAAGAAACAAAACTGGACAAAATCTAGAAGGCTCTCCCTCAGTGGAAAAGAAAGAATCTCATCGTAACACTTGCTCATTCACCCTAGATGTTTTCTTAAGCCAACATTTAAAGCAGAATGTTAATTCAATTTTCATATGTATTGTATATATAGAAAATATATAAAGAAAATGACCTGTTTTCAGCGGTACGGGAGCTGGAGGGCACGCTCCAACCCGTACAGTCTTTATTATACATTCTAGGTCTGCTGCATGAGACCATCGAGAGGCTGCAGAAGCAGGTGGGCCTGCCTTTAAGAGTAGCACAGGAATGGCTGAGGCGGCACGAAGCTGGATTCTCCGGCCTGAGAGATGCAGTGGTACAGGTAGGTGACACCTGTACCGTAAAAGAAATGGGAGTGCATTGCAAAACAGCACCGGTATTGGTCAGTTCCGGTTGCCAAGTAGCAGCAACTCCTACACAGGATGCAGCTGTGATGACCGATCACCTGGTGGGAGTGGGACAGGCAGAAGTGCGTGCAAGGAGCCGGCTGCCAAAGCACCCCACCCCAAATGCCGGCATCGGTCTCACAGGCATCTACAGGGGTGCAGATGGTGCGGGGACTCTTTTCTTCCCATAAGGGGACCCAGACCGTCGTTGCACTCCAGAGCAAGAGGAGGACCCGGGAAAAAGAAGGCTGGTACTCCTAACAGTGTGCAGCGTGAGCCCATCTGCTCGGAGGCAGTGGAAGGCTTCGCTGCAAAGGGGCAGAGATACCAGCCAACCTCAGCTGGGCGGATATCGGGGCAGGACTTTCCATCATGCTTCCGGTCCCACAGGGTACGAACTGGAGGGGAGTGGCATTGCTATGCGTGCAATCGCTGTGGTCACAGCTGGAGGTGTTGTCCGTGGAGGACGTCAGGAGTACATAGACATCGGGACAACACCTCCCGATCTGTTGATTATATCTTTGCAGGGCAGAGCCATGGTCCAAATGATGCTGTTTCCCTGTCCTGGAGAGAACCAGCTCTCACAGGACAAGCCGCTGTGCCCCACAAGGCTCAGCTGAGGGAGGGGCAGGGTCACAGAAGGCCGGGATCCTTATCTGGCTAGGACACCTCTTCACTGTATGGACCAGGGGAGCAAGCCTGGTCAGAACAGGACGGTAGATGGCAGCCCCCCTGGGTGGCAGTGGTGCGTCGGATTCCCGCCGGGCTCAATGGGAGATGAATTTATATACAACCCTGTTGGGATCTGGGGGTGCCGCCAGGGGGTGCTGCAGTTGTTCCTGAGCCCGTGTGGGTGGTTCTTCTGCCACACCCGGAAGTGCAGCCGAAATAGGTCATCAAACACCTGGATCAATTCCGGGTAGGCTATAAAAGGAGCCAGCAGCCATCACTCCGGGAGCCAGAGTCGGGAGGAGAGGGACTAATCTTTGCCGGAGAGAAGTGGAGGAGAAGTTAAAGAGTAGTATTGGGATTGTGATTGATAGTGCTTTTTGGACTGTGTTCTGGGCTTGTGGGGATGGGGCAGATGTTCCACACGAGCGAAGTAAAATAAAAGCATTTTGTGTTTAGTTTTATGCCTCCCGTGTCTGTCAGTGTTGGGTAGAGCGCTGGTATAGCGCCTCGCATTGTCACTATATACTGTATATATATATATATATATATATATTATATAAATATATATATATTATATATATATATTTATATTGTGGTTAAATAAGGCACTGCAGGTTCCCACAGGAAAATGTTTGGGTGCCAACTGGGTCATCCCTGTTTAATTCAGTCACAAAACTAAAGAATAGGGCTGCTATGTGCGCCACTAAATGCAATAGAACAAAAAAATAAATAAGGCAAGAAAGCCGTCGTCTTTGTTAGGTTTTGGGGAGCTTCACTGTATGGTGCAGTTGGTTCAGAACTGACTGCGTCCTTCCGGCAGAGGCAGGTTTTAAAGGTGGAAGAGCGAAAGGGGAGGAGTCAGTTGCCCTTACTGGGCGTCGTCTTGGTGCTACAAAAGGAAAAAAAAAGAGGAGAAAGTTAACACAAGCGCCTCCTCTTGACTTGGGGTGGTAGTACCTGGTTCAGATGAGCCCAGAGGGTGATCCACAGAAGTCCATTCATGACGCTACATATTTTTAAATAGGCCTTGTGATAAATCAGGCTCTTTCTTTTGTTGATTCCAGTCATTGCTGGGATAGCCACACATTCATTAATTGGATTAAGCAGGTTGTGTTATGAATATTAATCGCATCTTAAAATGTAATACTCAGCTCCAGGAGAATGGGATTTAAATCCTGGCCTAGGTGCAGTGTAACTTTTAAATTCTTTTGCTAATTTCCACCACATCATACGGATAAGCAGATCGGGCACTTCTGTTTGGATTTTTCTTGAAATGTTTCTCCCAAATCATAAAGATACGTTTGTTCATGCAATTACTATCTCTAAAGGCCGTATCACATTATAACACTTTTACAGGGATTTTTAATTGTAGCCTTTCATTACATAATCTTAGCAAGACAGAGAGAATTGGTGTTGCTCCTGTGAATCCAGTTATATAATGTGATACACCTCACAATTCACACCAATTAGTCCACAACTTGCTCTAACATAATCAGTCAGGTTTTATTTTGTCTTTAGTCATAGAGGCGGGCTGTATGTGCGTGAGAGCTGACAATCAATGAATGCCCATCAGGAAGTGCAATGCACAGAATGAAGAGACGAGGAATAAGGAATGCAAGTGTTTTGGACCTCACAAACAAGAGAAGAGAAATCCGATGTCTCGTGTACCACAACAGAAAGGAAAAAGGAAAACTTGCCATACCTGTTCATGCAGCACCAACTCTGTCAGGGGGCATGTTATTGGGTGAGCACGATTGTGTAGGAAGGTCAGCACACAATCTCTAAATGTGGCATGCACAGCGATTTTGAAATTGACAAGGTCTGGCGACAAGATCAGCAACTGCATCAGCAAGTCTGGCATGCCTCACGACTAAAAGTGGTGAAATGTGACCCTGGGTTCAACTGGCATGGCATGATTGAGCACACAAGTGAGCATTTGTGTGCAATAAATCGATCCCCTGTGCAAGGCTGGTCCTTGCTTTTCTCCTGATGCCTCCATAATCCATAATCCATTTAAGATGATCCATCCATCCATCCACTTTCCAACCCGCTGAATCCTAACACAGGGTCACGGGGGTCTGCTGGAGCCAATCCCAGCCAACACAGGGCACAAGGCAGGAACCAATCCCAGGCAGGGTGCCAACCCACCGCAGGATACACACAAGCACGCCCTCACGCCAAGCACACACTAGGGCCAATTTAGAATCGCCAATCCACCTAACCTGCATGTCTTTGGACTGTGGGAGGAAACCCACGCAGACACAGAGAAAACATGTAAACTCCACGCAGGGAGGACCCGGGAAGCGAACTTAAGATGATCATATTTTTTAAATTTACAGTACCTGTAAATGTATAATTTACTTCTATGGAGATGACAAACAGTGCTTGATTTCTTGAAACACTTTTTGATTCAGTGGAATTTAAAAGACAAAGCCCCACCTCTATGGTTCCTGAGCGGTTATTTATCCTTGTATTTACACGGCTGTATGTACAGCTCTACCATTTTATTTATTCATTTACTAAACCTCTTATTGTTCAACTTAAATGTGAGCTTCATTGCATGGCAGCTCAGAATTACCTCTAAATTATCTAGACGAAGACCCATTGATCTGTTAAAATGATGATATCATCCTCAGGGATGTGCCAGCAGCTACCTTCTGCATCTACTTGAAAATTTATTATGTTTTTTTATCAGCATTTTAATGACTGACAATAATGTCAGGGCACATTTAGAACAACTAATAGCTTAGGTCAATATAAACAACAGTAGTGAAATTTGTATTATTCATATATGAAATGAAATGTTATAACTTAAGGCAATAACAAAATCCCATCTTCATCATTTTTAAAAATAGAGCATTTTAAGAAATGTGCACTTCTGGCAGGATAGCAAAGTGGAGATTGATGAGCAGTGCTGCCGCACAGCACCAGCAGCCCCAGTTCAAGCCTTCACTTCCCTCAAGTCTGCACATTCTCTTTGTATCTGTGTGAGTTTTCTTCTGCTATTTCATCTTCATCTTACAACTAAAGGATTTGTGCAGCAGGTTCGCTGGTGGCCCTAAACAGGCCCAATGAGAATGAGTATGGACTGTCAGTGATGGGACTATGCTGTAGAGTAGACAGATGACCCATCCTGCACTGTATTCCTGGCCTGTGCCCAGTTCTGCCTTGGCTATATTTGGAAAACTGATGTGCACTGTTTCATTAAAGAAAAAAAAACACTTGCATTTTCTTTGTTTTTTGTAAACCACTTTCAAAATTACATATTTTCTCATATGCTTTTCATAAACAGCTCTTCGTTGTGCATACTTCTTCACCATCAAGTCCATTGATGTTAATGTGCACAAACATGATTATCACTCTGTAAATCCCATCATTATTACTCATCCTATCCTATGGAGCCATTGCTATGAGACAACTATGATTCAACAGATTGAAGGAGAGCCATGCCTACATGATTATATTAATCGTATCGTCTACCGTATGCGTAGGCCAAGTAGCCCAAAGCCATTTAAAGGCCTCATTCAAGCAAGCAGCTCTGAAAAGGAATTGTTATTTCTCTTGTAGTTAGAAAAGGGATCAATTGGGAGATTATTTCAACATTATTTAAGGGTGTCAAATTATAAGACTAGGAATCACAGGGGATGATTGATTATACAGTTCCCTGGCAAAACCTTTCATCGAACATCCCAACCACCCGACGGTTCCTATTCGATTTTGTCATATTGGGTCACAGAGTAGTATAAATGAGTGGTTGTGGGATGTCACACTCCAGAATTTACCATGTATTTTCTGAGATTATGTGAATGAAGGCTAGGACTGAAAAAATCTTTGGAAAAGGCTTTGTACTGACAAAAAATGGCAGACAAGAAAAACAGCAGGAGATGAAAATTAACAAATTGTGAATCTCTAACAAGCAAAGGTGTTAACCAAATGATTGACTGAATCAAAATGCTCAATCAGAATACACAAGCAGGAACTCTTAGTTATGAAACACAAAAATGCTAACCCCTTAAATGTTGTTTTAAATAACTAAAACTACAACAAAGTTATTCCACACAATCCAAAATCTATTACACAACAGCACATGGGAAGCAGTCAATGAGCTGACATTGTGCACTAACACCTTTTCTCCTTCCTCCGCAGATCCTCAGAACATAAGTCTGCCTAATTGTAATCCCAATCCTCATACAGACTCCATTTCCAGTGTCAGTTCCCACCCTACTCCTGACCTCACTTCCTTCTACAGCCCCTTAGACCCACCACTTCCTCCTCTCCCGCTATAAAGCCAGCCACTTTTCTTTGTTTGTTAGTCCCGTTTGGGACTCAGTCTTAAATGATTGCTTGGTTATCCATAAAAATCCTTTTTTTTTGCACATTGTTGTGAATATATGGGGGAACGCTAAACCTTTTTTGCCTCTCTTGCTCTTTTCTCACACCTGGCATGATGATGTTATACAGTACATCATGTGAGATCCTGGACATTGTGACCAACAAAGAGACAAAGCACAGAAAATGGCTGCAGAGAGGTAACAAAACCATTGATAAAAATGAATAACTTGTTGAAAATGAAGAAATAGACACAAAACCATAAAAATGAATTTTGCATGGTTAAAAAATCCTTGTATACTTATAGAAAATAGATAATTCCTCAGTAAAAAAAAAATCACTGGCTTTATTACATCCTTGTCTGCACAGTTTAAAATCTTGATGTTATCCTTGATCCTACACTCTTTTGATCGTCATATTAATAATATTACCAAGGTTGCTTTTTTCCATCTTAAGCAAATTTCAAGGCTGAGTCCATTGCTCTCTGATATTGTCACCTCACAACTTGACTTTTGCAGTGCAGTGCGGTTTGGTCTCCCTGCTCAGAGTCTAAACAAATTACAAATTTGTACAAAATTCAGCAGCAAAAGTGGTTACCCACTTAAAACCCAGAGAGAATATTACTCCTACACTTCTAAAATTGCATTGGCTTCCTGTTCTCTTCTGTATTCAAACTTCTCCTTTTAGTTTTTAAGGCTCTTCATGGTCTAGCCAAACCTTACTTATCTTCTTTAATCTGTCCTCTTAGTCCGTCACGTTCACTTCGTTCTTCTAACTCTTTGCTATTAAACATTCCATTATGTAGACAACACACTATGGGCAACGAGGCTTTTAGTGTATCAGGGCCACAGCGATGGAATGTTCTGTCTTTGGGGCTCTATACATATAACTCATTTTCTGTTTGTAAATATAGACTTAAAACCTACCTTTTTAATATTGCCTTTTACTGTTGTCATTAATTTTGTTTGTATATTGGACTGTTTGATTTTATGCGTATTGCTGTACAGTGGCCTTGGGTACCTTGAAAGGTCCTTTTAAATAAAATGTATTATTATTATTATTATATCACAGTAGTCGTGTAGTGCAAGGCTACCTTTGTAACTGCTACATTTTAAGATTAGTCAATAAATTTCAAATTCAAATTCAATAAATTTCAAGTTAATAATTTCATCCATTATCTAACCTGCTATATCCTAACTACAGTTCACAGGGGTCTGCTGGAGCCAATCCCAGAAAACACAGGGTGCAAGGCAGGAACAAATCCCCAGGGAGGGCACCAGCCCACCGCAGGGCACACACACCCGGGCCAATTTAGGATCGCCAATGCACCTAACCTGCATGGCTGTGTTGCTTGTGTCACAGCACAAGTTGTCGATTGAGACCAAAATCATGCTTCAAGGGCCACACGTGCGAGTGTTTTTGCATGACTGACAGAAAACCCTTAGCACTTTATGTATACTGTAGCACGCAAACCCATCCATTATTACCAATCAGTCAGTCATCATCCAACCGTCTATATCCTAAGACAGGGTCACGGGGGTCTGCTGGAGCCAATCCCAGCCAGCACAGGGCACAAGGCAAGAACAAATCCCCGGGCAGGGCGCCATCCCACCGCAGGGCTCATGCACACACACACACACACACACACACACACACTAGGGACAATTTAGGATCGCCAATGCACCTAACCTGCATGTCTTTGGACTGTGGGAGGAAACCGGAGCACCCGGAGGAAATCCACGCAGACACGGAGAGAACATGCAAACTCCACTCAGGGAGGACCCAGGAAGCAAACCCAGGTCTCCTAACTGTGAGGCAGCAGCGCTACCACTGTGCCACAGTGCCGCCTTAATAATTTCAATGTATTTAAAAATTTCTAAAGAACAATTTTAAAATTAAAAAACAAAACATTTCATAATTCAATCAAAAGGGTTTAGTAGTGCTTCAATTCTAAGAGCTCTTTGCAGTCTAATCGAATTGAGCCACTGAGGTGGCTGTGTTCACACGCTTGCATTTTATTTCATTATTTCAAGGCCTGCATGAAGTAGGTAGTCCATAACACAAGTCACAAAGCTCAGAAGATGTCTGAACATGACACGAAATGTCTCAAGTGATCTTCTTCTCATATTAGAGAACTTTATTTAAACACAAAATGACAAGCAAACACATGCAGAATTAAGACATGGAAATGCATAAACCTTTACACTTTAACTTGCATTAAAAATGTGTAGCAATGCACAAAAATACAAATGGAAAGCCCGCATGTGTGTGCGTTTCTACATATGCATAGTTGTGAATCTGGCCTTACAGAGGTACACTGTAAAAATTGAAATCAAGTGTCTTTACACAGGAGGACTGATGCAAAAAAGGAAGTCAGATAAGGAATGAATTTCACACAAATGTTCATACTAAGAATTTTATGGGTATGGAACCAGCCACCTAGAAGTGTAGTCAAACATGGCTTTCAAGACTTTTCGGGAATTGGAAGGTTAATAACAGTCACTATTTAACACTGTGTTGTGTTAAATAATCTGTTCTTATCAGACATCCAACCTAGTGTGACATCTCCCATACTTACATATTGGAGTGCAAGACACAAAACCAAATCTACATCATGTTTTTCTTTGTCTGGTATGTTTATTTGTAACCAATTTAAATTGCAGAGAAAATGAACTTACAAGTTGTGGTGGCAGAAACTGCTTGTCAGAATCCTTACCTTGTTTAAAGAAGACTTCATGGTTACTGGTTGTCCATCATGGCTGTGGAATTAGCCAAAATAAAATGAAGGCTGCTTTGTGTAGTAATATGGAAGCCTTCTCCAAATCATTAACAAGTAAATAATCCCTAGTCTGACCTGAAAAAATGGAGTAACCTACATGGGGGTCTTGATTGATGGTGGAGTACACAGAACTACTGTGTCTAATAACGGAGGAGCACTCAAAAGGGAAACCAGAAACACTTCTTAATCAAGAGGTCAGTACGAGTCTGGTGAAAATAGTTCAAATCTTACAAAAAGCCACTAGGTGAGAAAGCAAAGCTTTTTAGCTGCCTGAGTGAAGCACTGAGAATGAAAGGGATCTTTCAACCTAAGCTGTTAGCAGAATGTAAAAAAAAAAAATTAATTACATATATCCAAGAAAAAAGTTCAGTCAACCGTTAAATCTTGTGTTGTTTTCTTTTGACAATGAGCTAAAACTCTTAAAAGTTGTTTTTTTTGTCATTAAGGAGGTGTTTAGAGATGTCAAGCAAGTGCAACAATTACGCAGTAAACTGAGTTAGAAGCTTACAGGTATTTTACACTTAGTGTAGTCCACATCAACACAGACAGCAGGTTTAGATTACTGTAGGTTGAACTTTACTTGCCCTCAAGGGAAATCTGTTTTTTTACAAAAGCTCATAAAATGATAAATAAATAAATACACACACACATTATGTCACACTTACGGATGACACGGCAGTTGTGACCCGCTGGGCTGGCTACTTTGAGTAGTTGTTCAAAGCTGATCCCCCGGCTAGGACATTGGATATCTTGGGGTCCACGGTTCTTGAGGCTGATCCTCCAATTAGCTGTGAACCACCCAATCTCATTGAGATTGCACAGGTGGTGAACCAGCTGAAGGGGGTGGGGGAGGCTGCAGGGATCTGTGGTATCCAGGATGAACTTCTCCACGCTGGTGGTAAGGCTGTCCTCCTGGCATTGCAAGCAATTTTTGCTTCCATTTTTGGAGACTGGCATCATCCCAACTGACTGGAAAACGGGACTTGTCGTCCCTATCTGGAAAGGGAAGGGTGATCGCCAGGATTGCAGCAACTACAGGGGGATAACACTGCTCTCTGTGCCAGGTAAAGTCCTTGCTAGGGTTGTCCTCAATAGGATCCGTGATCACTTGCTCACTTACCAACGACCGGAACAGTCTGGTTTTACACCTAAGAAGTCTACCATCGACCGCATCCTGGCACTGAGGTTTCTCATGGAGTGCAAACATGAATATCGGCAGAGTTTCTTTGCAGCCTTTTGCAATGCGTTTGACTCAGTTGATCGAGCTGCCCTGTGGGACATCCTGAGGGTTCGCGGGATCCCCTCGAGGTTGCTGGATATCATGGCCAGCCGGTACACTGGTACTGTAAGTGCTTTGCAGAGTGGAGGCAGGACCTCTGCGTTTTTCCCAGTTGATTCTGGGGTTTGTGAGGGGTGTGTTCTCGCTACTACTCTGTTCAATGCTTGTATGGACTGGGTGTTGGGCACGGTTGTGGGGTCCAGTGGCTGTGGGGCATCTGTTGGTGAAGAAAGGTTCATGGATCTTGACTTTCCTGACGATGCTGTGATCTTCGCAGAGTCAATGGAGGCTCTGATCGGGGAACTTGAGAGACTGAGTGAGGAGTCTGAGTGTCTGGGTTTGCAAGTGTCCTGGATAAAAACCAAGATCCAGGCCTTTAATGACATCTTGGGCACAGCCATCAGCAGTGTGTCTGTTTGTGGAGAGAGTGTTGACCTTGTCGAGAGGTTTACTTACCTTGGCAGTGACATTCATGTCTCTGGTGACCTATGAAGTCAGTAGATGGATTGGGAGAGCATGGGGGTCATGAGGTCGCTGGTGTGTGGCGTTCCTGATATCTATGCAAAAGGACAAAGGTCCAAGTCTTTAGAGTCCTGGTGCTTCCTGTCTTGCTATATGGCTGTGAGACATGGACGCTATCCAGTGACCTGAGACAAAGACTGGACTCCTTTGGTACTGTGTCTCTCTGGAAAATCCTTAGGTACCATTGGTTTGACTTTGTGTCAAATGAGCGGTTGCTCATGGAGTCCTAAATGAGGCACATTACCTACATTGTGAGGCAGCGTCAGTTATGGCACTACAGCCATGTGGGCAGATAGAGGGTCATTTCCAGAGGGTGGGACTGGACCGTGTCTCTGCCTGGGGGGTTGCAAGCTGGGATCCCAAGTTGTTTTGTTGTGTAGTGGGTGAGGCAACGTACTGTAGCAGTGCATGTTCCCCAACTTGACTTGACTTGACTATGTCGGAATATTTATCAAATCAGAAAAACTTCTGACTTGGTAGTCCCAGTCCCAGTGAGACATTATGCAGGCGTACTGCTGTTGGTGTAAAGGAGCCTCAGTAGCTTTTCCTGACACACTTCTGCTGAACAATTCTTTGGCTGAAAGTTCTCAGTGTTAGTGTGTCAGAGAGAGGATGTGCATCATTGTTCATAAATGCACTCAGTTTAGTTTAATTTTCTCCATTGCTAACTATCTCCATGGAGTCCAGAGTGTGTCCTAAAACTGAGCCTTCCCTTTTAATTAGCTTGTTGATTCATTGGGCCTCTCTTGAAGTGATGTTACCAGCCCAGAACTCCACAGCATAGCAAATCGCACTGGCGATCACAGTGTTAGAAGATGTAAAGGATGTGACCTACCACTTTAAAGGAATACAGACTCTTAAGAAAAAAGAGCCTGTTCTGCCCTTTCTCATATTGCCTTCTTTGTGATCCTGGGTGTAGAGGCTCTTTGGTGTGGCAAAAGTCAATAAACAGTCCCTTGTTTGTTCTGATGTTAAGCTCCAGACAATTCTCTTTGCATCAAGAAACAAAGTTCTCCACCTCACTCCTATATTCTGTCTCACCCCCCCATATTTACATACCCCATAAGTGTAGAATCATCAAAAAACTTCTACAGGTGACATGACCTGGTGTTATACAGTCAGAGGTGTAGAGAGTCAAGAGAAAAGCACCGTATCAGTGACCAATGCCAATCTACTTCAAGAAATGGAGGAGGAGTTGCAAGATAAAATTGGAGGAATATCCTTTAGAAGGACAGCATGGAAACCAAAAGTAGATTTAAGAACATTTATAGATAGATAGATAGATAGATAGATAGATAGATAGATAGATAGATAGATAGATAGATAGATAGATAGATAGATAGATAGATAGATAGATAGATAGATAGATAGATAGATAGATAGATAGATAGATAGATAGATAGATAGATAGATAGATAGATAGATAGATAGATACTTTATTAATCCCAATGGGAAATTCACATTCTTCAGCAGCAGCATACTGATACAATAATAAAAATTGCCATGAAAGAAAAAGGGCATGACACTAAACATTTGATAGTAACAGTTGTTTCAACGTTATCACAAAAGGCACGTTTAGATGCGACTGTTATAATAATGAGAGGCTTCAATTACCAAATATAAATTTGAAAAATAGCAAATAGTGAACTGCAGGAAATCACAGTAATATGTAGATACAGTCAATGTCTTTATATTGAAATACTCTGAAGCAAAAAATAAAACGTTCACTAGGAATTTCAAAAAGAAGGTTTTATAAAGTGACTTAATTAATTATTTAAACATTTCTCTTTGGATCTCTAGATCCGATTAGGGGTTTTCTTTCTCCACTAATCCAACTCCGGAATTATGAAATATTCTATGATTTTTATTATAAATATATATTTTTGAATTGTTTCTGATGCCATTTTTGTTTTTGTAGGCATTGCTATTGTTATGTTTCAGCCAGGGTTCATCTACTGGCTGGGGTTCTCATGTCATGGTATTGTCTATTTTGTTCATTGTTTACATTATTGATTATTTAGTTTCCTTGTGTTTATGCATCTTTGTATCCCCCAAGAGGCAGGGCAGTTGCCCATCACTGCAAGGGACTGCCCTCAATCCAATAAATGTGGGGGCGATGCACAGTTCCTTACGGTTCGTTCAAATGCACTTGGAAATTTCTTGGTTTGTGATTTTCTGTTCTTATTATGGTAATTGAATTTTTGACTTAATGGTCTGTTTTTGACTTTGTTTCTAGATTTTATATTGGGACTTTGTTCACTTATATAGCCTTGTGTTTAATGCATCTCCTTTTTGCTCCACGGAACTTGTTTTATGTTCTAAGAATTCTTGTAAGAAATTAAGCTTTTTATTTAATTAAGATCCTGTATTTACCCTTATTACTAGTCAGGTTTATGGTAAATCAGCCCCCCAGTGGGCATTTTTGTAAGTTTTTAAGACTTAAATGGTTGGAAACTCTCGCGTTTCATAACAGGTATTTTGTCCACTCGTTGCTGCATTTCTTCAGTGGTTTCACAAAGCAGGGTTGGGGGTCACAGCCTAAAAGAGTCAGCCTATTGTGTACTTCCTGATTCAGGTTTGTGAATACCTAAAGCATTTTCTTAGCCATTCTCTTGTTTCTAAAAACTACATATTCAAAAAGCTTTTTCTGGTTTTTGACTTGTGCTTGTATTTCGACTTTGATGTTTTGACCATTATTTTGGATTTGGTTGCAGTGCAGTAGCTTTCTCCTTATTTTTTACTTTTTTCATTTTTGTGTTTTGTCTATGTTCTTTCCCCCAGTTACTTTTCAAAAAGCCTTGCTAGTCATCTAGTATAATAGAACAACTGGGACATGAAAGGTTAAAGGAAAAATCAGAGGAATATTAACTTCTAGTTGAGAGGGACATTTGACAAGTCACACTAGATTGAATCAAAAGTCAAACAAAATAGCCAAGGTCAAAACCAAACTAACAAAAGTAATTTTCATAATATAAAAAAGCTATTAGAACTATGGGAATCCACTGATCATAAGAAAATAAATTTCACTGAGTGTGACAGAATGAATCAATCTAATAGTAACATTGAATTGTTAAATCCATAAAATACATTCAACCCTAGTGTGTGCTTGGTGTGTGGGTGTGTTTGTGTGTGTCCTGCGGTGGGTTGGCACCCTGCCCAGGATTGGTTCCTGCCTTGTGCCCTGTGTTGGCTGGGATTGGCTCCAGCAGACCCCCGTGACCCTGTGTTCAGATTCAGCGGGTTGGAAAATGGATGGATGGATTAAATGTAATTATAAAAAATAATCATTCTAACAAATGTGACAATACCTCAAGAAAATAAAATTTGCACCATGGAAATAAAAAATAAATTTGCATCATTTTCTAGAAGTGGAGAAGGTTGAAGTAAAGGAAACATATTCATTAAAAATAAAAAGCAGTAGGAAATTCAACAGATCTCCTCAGTGGTTTAGTAAAGAAAATCAGCAGTTCCAAAAATACTCATTAGATAAATAATACAAGTGCTAACTATATGGTTTATAAATGTACAAGAGTGAAAGTTAAAAGTGAGTGGGAGGAAAACACTAAAAACAAAAGGAAAAAGTAATATTCTTTGAATAGTCTAGCAGAAAATGAAATATCAGATATCGCCTAGGATGAGGTCAGTAATATGCCAGTAGCCACTGGTAATATTAACAGAGATAAACAATATGTTGATTGTAGACAGCAAAATACTGCTAGGCTTAAATAGACAATGGACAAAACAGATACCTGGAGTAGACAATATTCACCTAAGGGTGCTCAAAGAAGCTAATGCTAATGTATAAAACTGTTTGACTTTTTTCAGAAAAAATAAATAATTGGGAAACTTCTACAAAGTGGAACCTAGTAAGCGATGTTCAATTATTTTAAAACAACGATCACCAAAGAATCCATGGATTATGGTCAAAAATAACGTTTTCAGAATGAAATAAATCGAGTTTAATGGTAGTCAGTAGTGCGGTGGCTACTCCCTTTAAATTTTTATAATGATTTAAATAAAGCGGTTACTAATAATGAACTATATTTGCTAAATTAGATGGATTATCACATTGCACACAGTTGAATCTCTATATAAGGACAGACAAATTTTTGATTTGAAGAGGTATGTGGCAAATTAATTTCAAGCTGCTAATATCACAGGAAGATCGTACAAAATGGGACAGGCAATAATCAAAGTGAAAAAGGCAGACAGTAGTCTTATACTGGGAGATGGGAGAGCATGAGCTGACTATCTAGAAACAGTCAGTCAGTCATTTTCCAACCCGCTATATCCTAACAGGCAGGAACAAATCCCAGAGGAAACCCACGTAGACATGGGGAGAACATGCAAACTCCACGCAGGGAGGACCCAGGAAGCGCCACCACTGCGCCACCGTGCCACCTATCTAGAAACATCCATCCAACACAGGGCGCAAGGCAGGATTTAGAAACATAATTAATAAAATATATAAATGTCCTAGCACTACAATCTTCTTGAAGGCACCATTTGCCTTCCTCTAGCACTAGCTAATAGCTAAGTTGTCCCAATATCTCATTTACACTGTACATACTTTTTAAAGATTTTCATATTTTCCCATTCAACTACTTGTCTCTGTAGTTTGTTCCAGATTCACACAATTTTCCACACAAAGAAGTACATCCTTACTTTAGTCTTAAATACATTTATTTCTATAGAACATTTTCATACATAGGGTGTAGTTCAAAATACTTTACAAGATATTAAAGAAATAGTTACAAGAAAATAAAAACAAGTTCAATTCGGCAAGAATAATAACTAATAAGTAATAAAAAAAGTCAATATTAGCTTTGTGAGAGATGGCCGGCAGCTTATCCCGGCCAATACATCCAGGCTGCTAGATGGAGTCCTCCCTGCAACATGGAGGTTCCCTGGATTCCCGCAGGGCATCATGGAAAATGGAGTTCGGCTTCACAGCCCTGCTGGATACTGTGAGTGCCGCCAGGGGATGCTGCAGGGAGACACGAAGATTGTTGTTTCTATTATAACCCGGAAGTACTCCCAAGTCATCGGGACGGAAGGACAGAAGTACTTCCGGGCTAAAGAAAAATATGAATCTTCAACCGACCCAGAAGTGCTAGTGAATCACATGGACTGAAGGACAGGAGCACTTCCAGGTCACGGACTATATAAAGGACTATGGGAAACCCAGCAAGCTGAGCCAGAGTTGGGAGGAAGTGTGATGGAGCTGCTATGTGGAGAGGAGGATTTATTGTGAATATTGTATTGATTATTGAGTATTGTGGAGGTGGAGGTGCTTTGTGCACATTATTGAAATAATTAAAAATTATTTCCGGTACTTTTACCTGGTGCCTGGACGTGTTGTCTGTGGGGTTTGAGGAGCGATAGCGCCCTCTAGTGTCACAGCTTACATAACATATATATGTATGTATGTATATATATATATTTACATATACAGGTATATAATTAGTAGAATAGTAGAGTCTAATATATATTATTGTATTCTGATTCTCTAAAGATGAGTACGATGATAAGGTCAGATTGTTGGGAGGACAGAATAAACAAAAAAATCTCTAGTTCAGCTGGAGAAAAAATTAATTCTGCTGGGGTTTGAAGTCCAAGAGACCATCCAGCCCCGAAATATACTTCCCCATAATGTCGACTGGTGTTCTTCAATATGTGATTAATTATTTAATCAAAGGAGTGCCACTGAATTAACTTTTTGACATGCTGAGAATTTTGAAGACCTGAATGAGTTCCTGCCTAGTCCACTCTGCTTGAGACACACAGATTTCATTTCCTGGGCCTGTAGGAGTAGGACATGCCCTTCAGCCCAGAGATGCACTTAGGTGCTCTCCTCTAAACAGCTTCAAGTGTTTTTAGATCTTTTTGTAGTGTGGTGACCAAAACTGCACACAATACTCCAGAATACTCATAAGTGCGTTTTATAATCTGAACATAATGTCCTATGATTTATATTCAATAGTTCGATTTTTACAGTATTAATTAAAATTTTATCTGCCTGCATGACTTAGATAATGATAATATTGTGTCTCTCTATTTAAGTACATTACCTGCAGCCTTTCAGTATTCGGTGTCATTTACTCCCTTTTCTTCTCAATATTCATTGTCACTTGTTGATGATATAATTAAGTGAGCAATTTCAGTAGAAAAAAGGTGAATTAATAAGAAAATAATAGGACAGAGTTAAGCAATCAAAGTTATGGTAAATCTCCTAGAAGTCTACACTTTTATAAATACAGAATAAGAGAAAGGAAAACAGAGGTGAGCTAATTAAACAATGAGATCAATCAGAGGTAAACTGATTGTAAAACTGAATTAAAAAGGACCTGCAGCCATAGAGGAACCGGGACTGACCTTCAGAACCTCTGAGTTAAGAAACTGCTGGTGTTGTGAGTCACAGACATGATGAAAGACCCAAAATGCAGGCCTTCAAGACATTCACTGATCTGAAGGAGAGGCTCACCCCAAGTCAGCTAGCCAGCCCTCCAACTGCTACCTGAAGAATTTAAACTACACAAAATGGGGAACTACGTTATAAAAGTCTAAAATACACAGACAGTCCTAGAAATACATCCAAATGTCTTACAGGGGAGAGGGTGACCATAAACTACTGGCTTGTGCACAACTGAGTAACGAAGAATCTTTATAAAAATTTGAGATTTATTAACAGATTACAAGAATATAACAAAAGTACTGAAAAAGATTTGCCTAAAAAGGCAAACAAATTTCAGTACACAATCCAAAAGCTGAAATCTAAAAAGATTTACAAAGAAAACAGAACAAAACAACAGTAACTTCAAAAACATCAATATTCACAGATGACTCCTACACAAACTCAATATTCCACTGCTGGGTTTCTTTTTCTGGCAGACTTACTAAGCCAGAAAAATGACCCAACAGCAGTGATATCAGGTTGGCCCATACTACTGGGAGTCAGTCCAACCACAGAATGCAAGGGACAGTACATAAATGTTAAATGAAACAAATATAACATAAAAATATGAAATATTATAATTCAAAAATGACAAAAACAATGAAAAAGAAGAAAATACACATAAACCCATGCTGACACATAACACTTGGGTCCCTCAGCTAGTTGGGACTTCCCAACCCAACACACAGAAAAGTACCGAAGAATTGGTGCTGCAAAATAAACTCAAGAAAGGTGAGGAACAACCCTGCCAGGTAGTGTGGGCGAAGGCAGCACTTTGGAGAATTTGATCACATTACATGATCAAATATGAAGGGAATCAATGACCTATGCTAGTATAAATGCCCTGCTCTTGACAAAACTTTTCTTATATTCTCTTTCAGCTTGACCCCTATGTTAGAACAACGTTGAGATAATCATGGAGAATTTTAGCTGCTGAAAATTGCAGTTGAGTCAATATCATAAATGGAAAAGAGCAATGGAATTTATTGTATTTTATTCCTGTCACATGTAAGAACTGTTAATTTTCTGAATCCCCCATTTTACATTCCAAGATGATATGATGTCAGAGTTTATTTTGATAGCATCAAGTGCTAACACAGGAATAAAATTTAGCCACAGCTCCTACTACAAAAGGTGTTATACAAAATAAAAGCCAATTAATTATACTTGGCTTGTACTTTTACCTCACAGGTACTTTCTGTAAAATGTATTACAGTATTTAACATAAATCCTGAGTGACTGAATTATTGAGGTAAAGTAGACCAAAAGAGATGTAAAGTCTGTACAGTTATTCCACTAGTTACGAAATCCTCGAGTTGCTATAGTTCTGCTCTGGGAATCTTCTTTATAGTACTTTCAGTTATATAGTCTTGGCGTAGAGTGAATGCGGTCCCCGGCATTAGTCATTTTGTGACTGTTCAACAAGCACATCCAGCATCCAACATCTGCTCTCTTTCCTGCACTTATTCCTCAAACTTCTAGTCTCATTCACTCACTTATTCCTGCATTGTTTGAAGCTATATACTGTAAAGTGTGACATTTCACTTGAAATTGAATTGCAGTTATATCAGTAAAGTGAGTATCTAATGAAAAGTGGGTGTGCTGTGTAGCTGCAGATACTGTAGGTGTCCCATATTCTTCCAGGAGATGAGCTTAAGCACTACTTTAAAGAACATAAATTCTTAGCTAATAGCTTTCCCATTAATGTTTTCTGAGAGTACTGCTAGCAGGCAAACTTGCTGTCACATTGTAATAGTAAATATTTGCCATTTTGGTGCACACATTGTTTTCCTGAGGTCAGGCCAGCTTCACGCTACACAGATTTCCCAGTGAGTTCTAGCCCTTACCTTCATTTATATAATCTTAACAAGTCATGGAGATCTGTGATCACCAGTTATGTACTGTGACTTCCCAATGTCTCAGTCATAGCTTTCCACAACAACATTTTGCCTTAAGTCATGAGACAAGTTGCTGTGTGTGCAAGTGTTGATTATCAGCCAGAATTCAGCCAAAAGTAAAATGAATACAATGCAGCCACAAGGAAAGAAGGAACTCAAGTGATTTGGACTGTGCAGAAACAGAAGAGAGATTTGCCTGTTTGTTGTACCATTACAAAATAGAAAAAGGAAAAAGAAAATAACTGAAGCTACAACTGAACTTATCATACCTGGAAGACATTTGTACAGCCAGGTAGCAAGGCATAATGTAACTAGCAACACTCTGGATATGTGAAGCTGTGCTGAGGAGTCGTGAGGGAGTTGCATATTCATCATTCTCTGCGATCCTTAATCGTGTAATGTGATATTCTCAGATCAACAGCATCTAGCAGCTGCATTCGGTAAGTGTGACGTTCTCTCCAACTTGAGTAGTCAGTTAGTATGATGTGAGCCTTAGAGTGCCTTGGACCAATAACAGCCAATAACAGTTCCATCACTGTCCTCATATAAATCAAGCACCCTGGTTAAATTGCTATGTGAGATTTCATGAATGTGATGAATCAAAGTTGTTAATCCTCCACGTTCAATTTGTTTCAAATTTGGAATTTTCCATTGTTATTTATATTATAATTAATAATTTTATCATTATTCTGGTAGTGCCATTTTTAGACCTGTTCTATGTATGGTTGCCACCATTTTATGAATTTCTTTGTGTGGTAGTAAACATGTTGTTTATAGTTTCCATACCCAATCCCAGTCACATGACACAGAGATTGTGTGATATGGCACCCGTATAAGATGGTGGTGCCACTTATTATCTTAGTGTTGGATGAACCTCAAAAATAAATTCAAAATAAATGACTAGATTAGCAGGTAAGATAATAAAAACAATTTAGTATTAAGGGCCTTGCTTCTTTCTTTGACGTTGGCGCTACAGCTTTGACATTTATCTTCATTAACTTCTCTTGGTCCTTTGAATTCTGCCTGTTAATTAGACTACAGTTCTGTTGGGCCCTTCAGCAAGGCCCTTAACCTGCAATTGCTGAGCGCTTTGAGCAATGAGAAAAGCGCTATATAAATGCAAAGAATTATAAAGAATTATTACAGTTCTGAATGTGTCCCTAAATCCCTCCATTTATTTTATTATTAGCCTGAGATGATTCTGAAAGGAAATGAAAAGTCTGTAAGTCTGATTATCTCTTGCTGTTGAAGAAGACCTTCACATGCAGTACAAGCTCAAACCAACAGACACGCCCAACAATAAATCTCTGCAACATTCATCCATCGTCCAACCCGCTATATCCTAACTACAGGGTCACTGGGGTCTGCTGGATCCAATCCCAGCCAACACAGGGCGCAAGGCAGGAAGAAATCCTGGGCAGGGCACCAGCCCACCACAGGGCACACACACACACACACACACACACACGCACACACACCAAGCACAATTTAGAATCGCCAATGCACCTAACATGCATGTCTTTGGACTGTGGGAGGAAACCCACGCAGACACGGGGAGAACATGCAAACTCCACGCAGGGAGGACCCGGGAAGTGAACCCGGGTCTCCTAACTGCGAGGCAGCTGTACTACCCACTGCGCCACCGTACCGCCCTCTGCAACATTCAGCTATCCCTATATTGGCCAATGTCATTTGCTCCAGAAATGTGAAAGAGGCCAGTCCCTCCATCTCGAGGTTATTTTCCTTCACCCTGAGCACCAGCCCACCTTACTGAACACCTTTAGGTTCTACTTTGACCGGCATTACTTACTAAAGTATTACACCAGTAACCATGCAAAAGACAACTTACATCTGATTAAAAAAGTGAGTTTGGCTCTCTTTTCAATCTGCAAATTGCATGAACCCACATTATTTCAGTGAAGTGAATATATTCTTTAATTAGATTGACTAAGCACATGTAATATCCGTAAGCTCTGCTTCTTTCTAGGTAGTGAATTGAATTTAATAATACTTTAATCAATTCTGTGCCCAGTGGCAGACAGTCCTTAATCAGATTTATGAATAATGTCAAAAACAAGCCCAGCAAAATGTATCTTTAAAAGGGTGGCACCCTCGTCCTTCATAATTAATCCACGTAACAGCATGACTCTTCATAATATTAACAAGGCAATTGAATTGCTGCAATTGAAAGAAACTGACTTTCTTATTGTTATTAAGCTGCGTTTGTTACCTAAAATTAATTTTCAAAAAAATATTAAAATATTTTTGTAAAATGCTCCTTTAGTGAAATAGTTGTAATGATTTTTCTTCAGTATTTTTAGAGAATAATTGTTTTGCTGCATTTTTAAGCATTTAAAATGAAACATGTCAATTTAAAAGAAGAAGAAGAAGAAGAAGAAGAAAAGGAACAAAAAGGAATATACATTTATCTATTTGTAATTGTATATAATTGTGACGCTCACCCAGTGAAGGCTCCAAAGAACCCTTATGTTATTTTTCTTTAGAAAATATGCTTTTTTGGTTTTGCTCCTACTCAGCTGGAAAAGAGATTGCTTGGGTTCCATTACTCTCCGTTGTCCCCTTTCATCCACACTAGCCCGGCAGAGACTTTTGAAAATGTTCTCCAGAGCCATGGACTTCTGAAAACACCAACTCAGTGTTGTAGTAAAAACAGAGAGCATTGAAAATGCCCCCTCTGCTTGGTTTGTGCTTACTTTGTATCTCTTCCTTGATTTGTTCCTGCCCATTATCTTATTCTCTGATTGCTCACCCTTCATGAAAGAAAACCATATTCCAACATGGCGGACATAGAGGAATTGCTTTTCATGGCTCTTGTTGAGTTGCTTATGTGTATGCATCTAAATTTTTGCTTTTTGTATTAGTCATTGCTCTTCTCCATGTGTAAATGCATGCTGCAAATGGATATCTAGCATGGAGGACACTTCCTCTTCCCATTTCCACTGAAGCACACATACCCAGTGGGACAGAATGGCTATGTCATGTCTGTTTTTGGTCTTTTTTGGTGCGTGCAGATATTTTTGTAAATGATGTGAAACTACCATATGGAGTTCACCTTCATTTAAAAGCACTGCAACATAGTAGTTTGGATGTAGCCTTACTTTACATTGTGCTGGATAGCCAAGGAGATGGTGAGTAGCCAGGAGATGGCTCTCTAAGGTCAAAGGAAGGCTTGAGGTACAGTGCCCCCTAGATGGGGTGCTTGCCAGGTGACTCTGGCGCAAATGGGATGCTGTTTCTGACCCCAGAAAGGATTCTGAGGCATGATCTGAAGTCAGTTAAGGATGAGGCCTCATTGCCAGTGCTTCAGGTGGCGTAATGAGGCCAGAGTAGTGAGACAGAGAATCATGGGAGGTCAAAAGGGTAGTAATGGGTGCAGGATTTGGTGGCGGACAAGTGGGTGAGCCACCCCCACCTGGCAGTCAGGTTCAGGACCAGAGAAAAATGTTAATTTGTACTTTTATCTGTGTTGTTTTCTCCCAGTAGTTACCTTTGTTACTAAAATCACTCTTTCTAGATACTTTGCCTTTTTTTTATTAGCCTGATTTGAAGGGGCACTACAAGAGTGCCCTACCTCACCATTACAGTGTCTGTAGGGAGACAATGTAAATTCAGGAAATGTTTGTGCTTTATTACTTTGCTTTATATTGAGGTTTTGGAATAAAAGTAGGAATTCTTTTTGTCCCCATATCTTTAATAAAATATTAGCTATGGCAGAAATTTATCTTAATAAATGCACCTTTTCTTTAAGTGTACCCAAAACATCAAAGAGCAAGAAAGTTCATATAAAATCTGTTTGTACTTTGGAACCAGCATATCTAATAATTAGAAGTAAATTACTGATGACTTATTTCATATTTCACTAATTACAAATTTGCCAGTTTTTAGAACTGTGGCTGATTGTCTATGAACTTTACGTAGACACTTTACATCACAGGCATACCTGAATGTAAATTATAAGGAAGACTATGCGTAAAATGGGTTAAAGTGTTGTTTTCAGTTCTTATCCTACCACTTTCTTTCTTATCAGTTATGTCATCAATGATCACTTTAAAGAATATCCTTCATTCTATTAATCAATCAGTCTTAATTAATATTAAACTCTAGAAACACTTTATTGCTAAAGTTGAGAATTTAGCACCTTGTAAGCAAGTATGACCTTTAGCCATTATAAATTAATGTATGTTTGTTGTAATTTATCTTGGAGATGTTTATTGTAATTTATCTTGGAGATATTTGTTGTTCATAATGTTCTTTAAAATTATTACATATTTTTCGTATTTTCCACCATTTTGTAGATTTTTCTCATGGATGCTGCCATGTTGTTAATAGAAGTTATGCCTAAAATTGTAGGCGTCCAGTTCAGTAAGTGCATTAATGAATGTGTCTTCATTGTGCACAAAAACAAGAAAATTATTGATATTTTTGACCCATTACACCCACTAACATAGGAATGTACTGTATGTAGAAGATTAATTAACTTTTCTAAACAAAGAATTAATTTATATTCAAGATGTTCAAAAATGTCAATAATTCACCTAATGACCAGCTTCTACCCTTCAGTCATCAGCCTACTGAACTTAAAATCCATTCTTTCCACCTCCCTGTAAAGCCGCACATGTACACCCTAGGACTCTGTACCCACTGCAGTTTTATTGTGTTTACACTATAGCCTTGAGCTATCAATACCTCAGAACGGTCAGGGCTCTTCTATACTTGTACCTACACAACAGTCTGCACATTACTGTTTCTATAATTTAAACTAGTTTTCATATTTTTTTTTCTGTGGTCATTCTATTCTATCCATAATATACTTAACTTTTGTGGCCTTTTGGGGGCACACTAGCTCCCCCAAACCTGACACAAACAGACATAAGGCAAAAGTCCAGCACAACAGAGGCTTTTATTTTGCCATGGAAAACTCTTCCCAATCGTTTCCCACTAAATAAGCACAGTATAAGACACAATAAAACACACAGCAGGGCCTTTCCTTCTTTGTCTTTGTCTCTACTTCTCTCTTTCTCTCTGTCCATCTCCACTCCTTGTCCACCTCTTTCCTCCCAACTCTGGCTCTTGGAGTAGTGACAGGCGTCTCCTTTTAAGTAATCCCCGGAAGTAGTTCCGGTGTCCTGAAGGCTTGGCCTGGGAGCACTTCCAGTTAAGGCTGGAGCCCCACCAAGTAGGGCTCTCCAGTCCCCGCAGCAACCAGTGGTGGCACCCATGGCACCCAACAGGGCTGAGTCAAAGAACTCCAGTTCGCATGATGCCCTGTTGGAAACCATGGCACTGCTACAACCCAGGGGTGCTTCCTGTGTGTTGAAATCTGAATGTCTTATAATGGACTCTCACCCCATCAAGGATTGGCTCCTAGTTTGTGCAAAAATCTGTCAGGCAATGCTTGTCTAAGCGCATGTGGAGCACTAGACAAGGTTTATAGATGGCACCCACCCCTCAACCCCACCAAAACACTATGCCAAAATAAATTCACAAACAATGGGTGTAAAAAGCACACATGCATTTCTATTATACAATAGACCCAAATAATGACAAACTAAACATGAACAAAGTGCATGCAAGGTAATTCAAATATTCAATTAAAGAGCACAATTATCTCTGCAAATATGTGCATTATACATTATATCACTTAAACATAACACAACTGGCATTTAACAATAATTTAAGGACAGAAGTGACATTGAGAACTTCTCTATTTACTATTTTTACTTCCCTGGACTTCCTTACTCTAGACATTGTAAAAGTGGTCTGAAATGACAGTGCTATAAAATATACCTAGTTGCTCCTATTACCTTTTTATATAATATTACTAATCCATGTTACTGATTGCAGCTGTTAAATGATGAGGGATATAAACAAAATCAAACCCTGCAGCATATTCAGTGTTGAATTAATATGGCCATGGAAGCATTCTTAGATAGAATGATTAATTCATATATTAAAGGAACTTCAGGCTGAATGTGCAGTGTTTTTCTTAAAAGCTCTTTGACCACTTGGTGATGTCTGTAATGTTTAGATACCGCTGTTATGCATATGAAAAAAAAAGAAAATACAAGTAACTAAGTACAAGTAGATAGTTAACAGCCTGCAGGCTAATTTTGCACATCAATCATCTAGTGCCATGAGCTTATTGGACTTATGTTTGTGCTAAGAGAGATAGTGCAGATATAAAATAAACAGGATTTAGGTTATGTTCATACCTCTGTGTTAAATTTGCCAGTCCTCTTCGTTTGTTTCCTTTTTGTGATATTGATTGCCTAATTTCCTTCGCCATTTTTATATTAAAATACTCCTCAAACTTAACAGAGGCCTTGACATATTCCCCGTAATCCCACATGGTGCATTCTTAAGGGTACGAAAAGCACATACAGCACATCCTTGGCAAAGTGAAATTGGCCTGCTAAACTGGCACCCCCTATAAGATGGCACCTAAGGTGGCCCCGTATGTTGGCTAACGGGTAAACCAGTACTGCTGCTGTGACAGACTCAGGCTCCCTGTGACCCAATAATAAGCTATCTTGTTAGAGTTTTTAAACGTAATGCTTATATCGTTTGTTCACATTGTAGAAAAACATTAATGTAATTTTTAAATGAAAAAAAAGTATTAATGTATAAAGTTAATGGATAAACTTTCCAAACATTTGGTTTGATTGACTATGGAGCCATCTGACAAATGACTGTCATACTTTAATTTTTTATTTTTTTTGTTTTTACTGAAGTCTTTAAGTAAATGATTAAGTAACCCTGATGATGTAACCTCCTCCTTTTAAAAGGCATGTTGCTGGAGAGCACACATACCTAAGGAGGCTGTTCAGGCAGACAGCTTCAACGGAGCAATCTGGCACTTGACCACGCAGATTAGAAAGTGAGCAGGCAAGTGAAAACAATGATTTTTGTACATCTGAAAGCAGCTGTTGACTAAACATTTGCTCTTTTAGGAGGACGCCTTGATCCTCTCTGCCGGGGTATGGTGAATAATGGCATTTACGTTAGTGACTTGTCTCCTTAGGTATGAACTGGCGTAATTAGTGCCTGCTGAGTTCATTGGCGCGCCCCCACATGTGAATGGATGAAAGCGGCGCTGAGGCTGCAGCAGGACCAGCGTCTGCCAGCTGGACCTCTTTCACATTTCTGGAGCACATGACACTGGCCAATATAGGGACAGCTGCATGTTGCAGAGATTTATTGTTGGACGTATCCGTTGTTTTGAGTTTTTACTGCATGTGAAGGTTCCTCTTCAACAGCAAGAAGAAATCACATTTTCAGGCTTTTCATTTCCTTTCAGAATCATCTCAGGCTACTAATAAAATAAATTTAGAGTGAGGAAGCCCCCTCTAACCCATCCCCCAATGTGATTTTCCAGCAGGACTATCTAAAGAGTAGACTAAAACAATTACAGGAGGCCAGTAGGGTAGAGCTCTGCTGGAGGAGGGCCGAGAGAGTATTAGCTACACAAGAAGAAGGGAGGCCCCCTCAGGAATAAAGCTCATCGACTTCTCCACTTCTGCACAGGTGCTCTTCTCTACACACACACACACACACACACACACACACACACACACACACACACACATTAATCTGCTGCCATGGGTTACAACTGCTCTGCCTTGAAGCGGTCACTGAAGAATGCTGCTTCAGGATAGCACATTTGAAGCATGCAGCTTGCCATTTATTTTTCAATCAATCAGTCACCGATCAATAACTCCATTGTTATACTGGACTTCTCAAATGGAATCTCCTCAAGGCTGTTCAGCAAAACTGACGAATCATGACACTGCACAGAAGCATGAGGCAACAATGGCAAATGAAGGAAAATGCCAATATGATAACACATATATCGGGCTATTCCATAATGAAAAATAGATTTTAAAAAGTCCATTGTACAAAATACAGCAGATGCTAAATCTGTCTTCTATGAACTGCACAGTTTTGTTCTCAGTCTCCAGCCATGTGTCTGCACCTGCCAGAGGGAGTTGTGTTTAAAAGGGCGACAAGCACACAGGAGAAGGTCTTCTTTGTGCTGAAATTTGCTATGACATATGCATTTTGGCAACTTCAGTCTTAGTCAGAGTGGCACCCGTCATTGGATGGCCTGTCTGAATGTGCTGATAAACCAGCTGATGTCAGAATGATACGAAGATTGCCTGCACTTACCAAAAAGATGATGCAAAAAGTGTTCTTTTCTACTTGCATTTACAGCATTAGCTGAATGAATGGATTGGAGGGCAGTGAACATGAACATGTTTGATGTAGTCAGACCTCACTGGACTGACTGACCACACTGAAAGTTTCTTTGACATAGTTCAAGAAATGATGGGTAGGTCAAAACCGGAAGTCAGAAGAACGACTGACAGAGCCCAAAATGCCATGCTGAAATTAAAATCAAAAGGTATCGAAAAAAACGGTAACATTACATGCATAAAGTAATTGTTTTTGTCCAACTTCGAATATTGAGGAGCGGCTTAGGTGACCTTTATACCAGTGTGCCAGTGGAATCATTGCTGCATGGCCCCAATGTATCAATCAATGGGATTGGGTATCAATCCCATCAAAATTATGGGTATCAAGTCAATCAATGGGATTGATTTACACGGAAGAGGGCAATGTAAAATCCCCAATTTAGAGGAGTCCACTGGCAAAATAAAGCGATCTTGAGACAGAGACTGACGTTAAAAAATTAGAAAATTTTTCAAAAAAGAAATTAATGTCAGAAATTAATCCCCTGTGTATGAAACACACAAAAATGTATTTAAAAATCATAGAAAATCCAGGAAAAATGATAGAAAATATAAATGTAAATCATGACACTCACATTATGTGATTTCTTTTCTAATGGTATATGAAGAATGGCAATGTGGTTGCTAACTCATATTGATAATCTGAATTTATACGTCAACGAATCTATGGCTACTCTATAAGAACTTGCTTATCAGTTCAACCCATGCTGTGCCACACTGGTGCACACAATAATGCCTGTATCTCATATAGGCAAGAGAGTTTTCTTTTTGGAGAAGACTTAGCACATTAGCATAAGTTCTGCAGTACTTTGAATAATAATCAAATCATAAGTTTTCTCCAATAGTTGAAGGTTAAGTGACCTCAAACCATGAGTAAATATATGTAAGCTTGATGGTGCACCACGATAGTCCAGTGTCCCATTCATGGCTTTGTTCTGTACAGAGCTATCTAAACAAGTTCACTTCACTTTGGCAGCTTCACACCTACTGGACTCATGGGACTCAGATTTGGGTCCACACAGAGTTCAGAAAGCAACCAGCTTAGTCAGTCAAGGCAAAGCACAACTCTACTGGCTCAAGCAACTAACCGAACTTCTGACTGAGAGGATGTCCTGGCTTCAGTGCTTCAGAGCAGACTTGTTGTATTATTGCATGATACCAAATGTGGTTCTTTACAGCATGCAAGATTTGGCCTGCAAACAGAAGTGAAAATGTCCAACCAAGACTACAGGCACAAAACACATAGACAGAGTCCTGGTTAAGGAACAAAAAAAAAAAAATTAAAAACTAGAAGGAAGTCAAAATAATGATCATAATGTACACATATGATTCAAAGTCGAAAGAACAAGCAAGCAATCCTCAAAGACTCCTTGGCAGAAACTTGGCTTCCTCTAACACTAAGGAGAGCAGGAGACAATTTGTATGGGGATACAATAAGCCATATAACTTACAGGCATGTGACCTGCAGCAGGCATAGCAACTGTAAACAATATGGCTGTAGCCATGCAAAGAATGTTGTAAAGTGGCAGCGATTATCTTTATACATAATACGCTACTTTGGCTGTTCGTTTGTCTGTCCAGGATTTTAAATCAACTGTAGCTCGCAAACCGTTTGACCTATTGACCTGAAATTTGGTACACAAATACTACGTTACGTCTACTATCCAATTTCGGGGTGATGATTGACCTCCAAGGTTATTCCTCTTTTTATTCTTATTTTATTTTATTTTATTGTAGAGTCAACTCTCGGCAGCAGCCAGCAAGGTGGCCATGCGGTGCATGTGTACAGGCGCCGTTCTCATTCCTACCATCTTCGCCGTCACTTCCCCTACCTCTTCATATCTTAAGTGAAAAATTAAAGAAAATGTGCTAAGTAATTGCAACACAAACACTGACTTAATCAGTTTTAACGAGAAAAGATGCCAACGAATGAAGAGAAGAAGCGGTCCGCTAGGGTGGAGAAAAGAAGAGCTGCTCAGGAAGCAACAAGCGCATCAACCTCTGAGCAAACAAATGTTAAATGTATAGAGAAACAGAATGAAAACTAGAAATGCTCAAGTCAAGTGTTATTGTGCAGTGTGCTGTTACTGATTCAGAAATAAAAACACGAAAAGGCATTGCCAGAATAACAATAAAATAATTCAAAATGTTCAATAACAGTTTATGTGTAGATGAAACTTACAAAAATACATATTAACGGTTCAAAACTCAACCCTGGAATGGATGCAGGAGTTTTAGAAATTGAATGGAGTCTTGACTATATTCATTAGTTTCTGATTTATACTTGTATAAGGGCAGGTCTGGCCTTTTATGCAAATTTTTAAAAGACAGCTACTGTGTTGGTTCTTTCAAGATGGAAGAATTTCACGACAATATGTCAGAACAAATACAATCACAGTTAGGTGTATGTATTAAAATCAATCTATATATCTGAAGCCAAAAACAGGTTGTTGTTACATAGAAGTTTAGCTATTCCTTACATTTTTGATTGTTTTCATTATCTTGCCTACTCCGATATTTGTTTATTGTTTATGTTGTTTTTGTTTTTTTTATTTGTTCACAATCTCTTACCTTCAGCTGTGTCTTTTGTTTTCAGGGACAGAGCTCTGTTAGTGTTTGTACACTCCTCAGATGCTCCAGTGATTGGTACTGCAGTCACCTGACAGAACTATTTAAGACATTTTTTTCCAAATGATGTTCATGGTGGCATTGGCTTCTTAACAGCTTGTGCTTCTGTCTCTAAAAGAACTATTCCTCACACTGGGCCAATACACAGTTCTTCAATTTTTCTGATTTAATATCAGAAAAGCCCTACTATTCTGAGAAATGTGTTAGACACACGCAAAACTTGCAATCTAGACACAGACAAAACTTGAAATTTCATCCTAGTCTTTTAGAGCTGAGAAATAGCAACTCTAAACATTGCATGAAGTCATATTTTTAAAACAACAGTGAACTGTGCCCCATCTGACAAATCTAAAATCCTGGGTTTGAGTTATGCACCTGGTTGTTGTTCCTACTTTAAGTGGGGTGCCCTTTGTGTATAATATATATATGTAATGTGAATATATATATACTTTATATATACATATACACACACACACATATACTGTATATATATATATTTCATTATTCAGTCCAGGCAAAGAACCAAATATTATGTGAACAGAACTGCATGCATAGCCACCCTCAAATGGATGTGTTCCCATCGTCAGATGTAGTTACTCACACTGGCTCAATTTAGAGTCAAGAATGAATTCAATACACGTCTTTGGAGTGGGGGAGAAACTGGAGTACCATTATAAAGCCTATGGGGGTCTGTGTAAATGTCTAAACTAGCGAGTCAGCACTCCAGAGACAGGCAAGTTAAGTTCATTCTCGCCTCTAAATTATTTCTGTAGGTGTGTGGGTGTGTGTGTGCATGTGTGTGTATGTGCGTGTGTGTGTGTGTAAACTGGCATTCCACCCAAAATTAGTTAGCACTTTGTGCCCAATGCTGCCCAAGTTCAAATTATTTACGAAACACATGCCTGGATCAATGCATATATTTAGAAACTGAAACTGTCTTTCTTTAATGTATATATAAACTGTATAAGTATATTAAGGTATAGTTGGGGCATAACAGACAACAGAGTGCAAAGGAATAGCCAGAAAATTTAAGATATGATGAATTTCTAGTCCTTTGTATTGCACAAATATAAGGACAAGGGCAGCAAATACCAACATGCCAATAAAGGGTTAAAGTCTTTGGAAAAGGTAAGACCCCTATAAATGCAATGCCACTATGAAGTGCCAGCAGGTGGTTAAAAAACAGCAACACTTTTGATGTTTTAACGTTTTCAGACCTGGCAAGAGTGAGGATACTCACAAATACAAAGTGTCAAGGTGGGGGCCGATCACCTTTCCATTTCTAACTTTGTATATTAAAGCCAGATTTCCAGTTCTTTTTATTAAACCTTTTTTTTGTTTTTAAATGTTTTATAGATATTGGTAGTAGGTATGATTTGTTTTCTTATTATATATTTTCTTAATGAAAGTTTAAAGTTATTGTTTATTGCAATGATTTGTCCCTTTTGTTGTGTATTGAATAAGAAGCCCAGAGGGTGGAACCTCCTGGCATTGAAGCTGGGGGGCCATCACAGTGCTATTAAGACCCCAGCAGACCATTACGTGGTCGCTGCATCACTAGTTACAACATCTGTCTTTCAGTTCCTCATTATGGATTGTGGAGTAGCCTTTTTGGAGTACAACTTTAGTTCCTCTTTGATCTCCTGATCTTTTGCTGTTTTGAAAAAGAAAAAACTGCCTTTCCTAAAATAAAAAATGTGTTAAATTTATTATATAGGTTTTGAGTACCTCTAAACAAGGCACCAATTCTTGTCATAATCTAAGGAATATAGAAATGTGTATAGCTCAGGTCATAGCTAAATAGGTTCCTTGTATATTTTATGAATGGGTATTCATCTGTGGAGCTCAAAATGCTATGTGGCAACATGGTCAAGACACATTACATTGCCTTTTACTTTAATAGACGATATGATTCTGCAGATATAAAAACGTTACCCTATTTCAGGCGTTGATGTTGCTTTGGGCAGTGATCACTTCACACCTGCTTGTCAGGAAAAGCTTTCAGCAGTCTAACAGCAGTGGCCTGATAAGGGACACTAATGGAACAGAAGACATGCCGAAGAAGGTACTGAATGCTGTTGATCATTGAACCTTGATCCCTGGTTCTTCATAGTGACTTGTCATGCTGAACAAAAATAGGTTAAAGGAGCCAACTCCACCCTCTCAGTAGACTGTGGCCAGTCATTGCTGTAGAAGAGTTGTAGCTAAGGAACAAACAACAGCCTTTATCACTGGAGCACATAATGGACTGCCCGAAAAATATAAATGTTCACTAAACAGGTAAAATTAAAATGTTCACGAATAAATGACCATTTCAATTTTCATTTAACAGATGACTGTTTAAACAGAAAGACGGGTTCACTCACCACTGTCTGTTGTAAATGCTGCAATACTATGTTAGCATTAGGTGACAAGAAGAGTGTTGGGCTGATTTACTGATTTTAATTATGCCTGTGTTGAGTTTTTACTTGTTACTTCTTATATTGAGCAGCTCAAGATATGTCATTCTTAACCAAGCTATACTATGGAGAAATAAAATAAAAGTTTAAATGACACATGGACTGGCCAAGAAAATAAAATAAAAACATCCTTTCTCACAATGCATGATGTCATTGAGTGACTCCACAAAATCAATTAATCTTAACTGCATAATATGATTAAGTATGTGCATATACATTGTATGCCGTTTAATATTTAAATATGTAAAGACAAGTAGCTTAATTTATTACTGTTGAAAAATTGCATTTACTATCCTGCAGCACTAATGAGCTGCTGCTGAGGGACCTCTAATTAGATTCCCTTTATTTGTGCCATTTTAATTATGGTCCCCAGCAATGGCCGGCAGTGAGCTGACTATTCACAGAAAGCCTTTAAATAGTCTGTCTCGGTAAACTTCAACTTATTTTAATCACTACATTATTCTGAATGTAAAAACTTCAACTTGCCATCTTAAAGGAAATTGTACAGCCATAGTTGAGAGACTCAATCCAGCGGCAGCAGTAAAGTGGCCTTTGTAAGAGTTGTCACAAGATGGAAAACAGAAAGCAATCCACCTCAGAGGATGCGAAACCTGACTTTGGAATTCATCTCGTCTGTTTTTTTATGTGAGTAAAGCTGTCAGACAGCCAGGCAAAACACATAGAATACCATCCTGTAAGATACACAGACATTGATCCAACCAAGAGAGATGCTGGCTTTACATATTCACGCTTTAAATGGTTATGCAGACATATGTAATTATTTCCTACATTTGTATATTTACATAGAGATTTACCTTGCAGTTTTGCTTACATATGAAAGGCTTTTATCTTGCACTATGAAAAAAAAAACAAACTATAATGCATCATTTATTTCATTGTGATGCAAGGCATTTGAAGTGTAAACATCCAGAGTTAAAAGTCAAATACATGATTTATATGATTTGGTGGATCAGCTGCAATTCTTAGCATTTCTGGTAATGAATACTTCTGCCAGGGATCTACGTGTTAAATAATGCTATGATGTGAGCCAAAATACCAGTCCCAATGCAAAACTTTTAACATTTGAGTTTATTCATTCAAATCCAAGGAGACAAGTTTCAAAAATCAAAAACAATAACTTCAAAAACTAATATATAATTCACAAAATAACTGAACTGACAGCACAGGGTGGCAGCAGTTTAAAGTAAGATGGACTCAGAAGATGAATCGTGAATGTAAGAACAGGTGCAAGTCGCAACTGGAAGGGCAGGAATTACATAAATAAAATACAACAAAATTGTACAACAAGAAATGTAGTAAGAAAGTCAATAACACAGAATATTTTATGTAGCCTAAGCCAAAATATAAAATAAAAATTAAAGAACAGAACCAGAGATATCTTAACAAAAATAATGAGATTTGTTTTGTTTGTTTGTTTAGATTTATCCACCAATTTGAACAGTTAGGACCATTATACTGAGACATCACACGACACACACTAGCAATATCCTGGCAACCCCACATCAAAAAACGCAAACAATGGCAGTACTCATAATAAAACAAAATGGCAAATTTCAAACGCGTTCTTAATCTAAAGAAGACCTGACTATTTAAATGTTTGATCTCTAAAACTACCAGAACGATATCCGAATTAATTTTAGAGATCACCGCAAAGGCTAAAAAATCAAAACTACAGACAAGATCTTGACAAAAACATGAAAGAGAACAGAGCAAAAGCAAAATTAGCTATTTAATTTAAAAGCACAACCGTAGTTACAATAAAAGAGGCAATTAAGCAATCAGGTTTGAGCAAACAAAGGAAAAAAAATACAAAACAGTCATTCAAATTGCAATGCTAAATTTTCAAAATAAGGGGGTCATGAAGAATTAAAAATACCTACAAAAAAAGGAACACCAAAAGCTACTATCATAGAATTTAAAAAATGAGCACGAACACAAGATAGATAAAGTAGATCACGGCATTGCAGTCAACAGATGCTGAGAATGCTTCTTAAATGCTCCTCTCAGGTTACTGCACTTCATGGAGCACCTGAGAATAACCTTGCATCAAGAGGCCTTGTCCAGTAAAGCAAAAACAAAAGACTGTAGATAAAGTTTTTAGGAAAAATGAAAACAGAAAATATTAAAAAAATAAGTAAGAGAGTGGGGTAAAAATAGCAAACAATGAAAATAGGACCAGCGTAAGGCTAAAGTCCTAATCAGTACTGTGTGTGTTTGCACTTTTAAAAAGTGAGCTGGTCAACAATGAGCGTGTTTGTCATGTTTTTTTTAAGTTGGAGGAGGTGGAGAAGTAATCACACAAGCTAGGATTTACTCCTAAATTAAGCACAAAACGATGAAATCAAGGACAACTCAAAACTGAGGTCTACTTAATAGGCTTCAGAGTCGAACTGACACAAACACTAAAAACTGAGGACCAGGGAGACGAACACAACACATTTCCATTCAAGATTTAATTAAGGACAGATTTCTCTTACTTGAAAGGGGCATAAGGTAGCAATCAAGAAAAGCAACTTGCTAAGATTAATAAAGAGTAATGGGTGGAATTGGATATAGGACATCCCAAATAGTTTATATTTTACTACTTTGCCTAGTTTTTTTTTTCTTCTAAATCTCACCGTCCTGAAAGGTAACCATGCTGTTACAATATGTGTGTAGTCTCAAGCTGGTGGGCCTCACCCTTCTGGCATGTCCAGCCTTTCAGTCCTATTTCTTCAATTTGGCAGGCTGATCCCAAGGGTCTCAGTCCAGTATTTAGTGTAAATATGCCTATCTTCTAGAAGTCCTCCATTTGAATAGAACAACGTTCTAATAAAAACTATGGTACATCTTGAGGGTCAGAACATAACAAATTTGACAAACAACTGGAGATCATTCAGTCCATCAAGCCCATTTGTTTAGGTAATAACTAAGCTGTCCCAATATCTCATCCCAATTATTCTTAAAGGTTATCAAGGTTTCTGCTTCAACTACATATCTTGGTAGTTTTTCTAGAGTCTAACTACTATTTGCATAAAGAAGTTGTTCCTAGCTTTAATTTTAAATACACTTCCCCATAACTTCTGCTAGGGAAAAATGACAATACCAGCAAGCACTTACTGATCAACTTTCATCATCCATTTATTTATTTTCAAAACCAATCTTGCATCTCTTACTGTGGGCATGCTAGCCCATTACCCATACACACTCATGCATACGTGCATATGCATATGTATGTAATCACTAACAAAAAAAACTAAAAGCATTTCTTTATGAGGTGGGGGGAAAGTCCACAACAAGATAAGGAGTCCATATTGGCTGCAATAATAGACATCCATTCCAGCATAAACTTGAAACCAACCGTGCAAAACAGAACTGCTGATCACTTCTCCATTCACAAAATGTGGTTGCAGTTTGGAAGATCATTGTGGACAGCATTGAGAGGTCCACTGAAGTCTACCTAGAAAGGCACAGAGTGGCCAGCTGGCTTCAGGACCAGCATTTTAATCTCTTAACAAAGATTTTGACCACCAAAGATTTAATTTGACCGAATTTAATTTCATGCTACTCTCTTCTGTTTGCACTACTTTAAAACTTATATAATAGTATACAATTTTATATTTTATTTATATGTTCTTAGTTTTTTATGTTAACATGAAGAATGTTATTCAAAGTGGTATAGCATGGAGTGTTCGTGTACCCCTCTTGAATTTCCAGCTGGTGTGCCATCTGTAAAGATTCCATTTGTGGTTCTTCTTCTAAGAACTTCTGTTTCTTCCAAATACTGTTAGGTTCATTTTCCTACATTCATTTTCTACACTGGCTTATTCCAGGGGGTGAAGCCCTATTAGGACACCAGTCCTTTGCATACTCAGTAATGAACATATTCACATTTATGGTCATTTATGGTCTGATGTGTATTTCATTGGGACTTTCATATGGACATGAGGAAAACTGGACACAGACATTGACTTCCAGTGAGTCACATCCAGGTCTCTGGGGCAGTGAAATAGCTGTGCTGGCCACAGTGCTACAGTGCAACACTAGAAAGATCGTTTTTCTGCTCTAAATTGGTCTATGTGTAAATATGGATAGGTGTAATTGGCACCCCCTTCAGCAAGGACTGATGGGAGAGGCTCCAGCTGCCATGAGTTGGCATGGAAATAGAACAGAATAATATGTACAAATTACTAACAGACATCCCTTACAAAATGCTTCTGAGAAAGCAGAGACACCAGAAACATGACAATACACATAAAAAACATTTGTGCATATAGATTTGCTATTAAACAACTGTTAAATATGCTCTTTAGGCTAAGTGATTTTTTTTCTAGACTGCATAATTTATCATTTGCCTGAATCTTTCTATAGAGACACCAAGATAAGTATCTATAAATGTACCAGAATTGTTTAAATTTGCATTAAATAACACAATTTCCCAGAGGAACTTGCCCCAGGCTTCATTCTAATGATTCTTTTCCAGGGGACTGAGGTGACAATATCAGCCCCAATTCAAAATGAAATGTATTTGAAGAAGAAAAAAAGAAAACACGGTTTCAGCGAGTACTGTCTTGTTGCACTTCGGCTTGTTTCTGCTCCCATGGACACTCGGGCAGGGACAGGTGACACATTCACAGAGCTATGCTTTTTGTCACTTTTGTCAAGGTTTTGTCCAGAATTCTTAGCCAGGCCAGTTATGTCATGCTTTGGATACAATCTGATCTTCTCCTCCTAGAAATGTACCCACCATTTTATTATAACCTCTCCAGTGTCATGTGCACTCAAGAAACCGCATGTAGAATTAAAAGGGTCCATTTATAATCGGTTTGGGGTGGGAAAGGGTGCTTTCTGTAGAAATGTTCAAGCTATTTCATGCCAAAATTTCATGCTTAATGCCTTTGTGGTCTTCCACAGATTTCAGGAAGCAACGATAATGCACAAAACACTTGCCGCACACTTCAAATTATGATATCTAAATACATAATGGATGTGTTAATGTGTGCAGATGACACAGCTCGGGTTCCCCTGCTTATCTACTGCACTGCCAGCTTGTTTTAGATGGCCATCTTTTTCACAGAAAAGGAAATCTGAACTGTTAAATTCAGTATATGCATTCAGAATGTATATATATTTTATCTATCTATTGACCATTTTCTGGACCCTCTTTATCCATTATGTGGTTATGTCTATATATAGGTTGCTGTGAAAATGTGAATGAACCACTGAAAATTGTTGGATGTTTTAGCATATATGAAAGGATGGAAATCCGATCCACACACAATCCAATCATTTGATTAAAATAGCTTAATGCAATTAATAGCACTGAAATGTTACACTTAACCGTTCAGTCAAAAAAAAAATCCACAGGAATGCAGTTTCCCAAGGCAGAAAAAGTTGGCATGAAGGTGTTCAAATGATGAGAAATACTAAGAGATGAATGAACCAAGGAAGAACACAAAACACTTACAAATATTTGTAAAACAAAAGTTCTGGTTTTAATTCATAGCCCCTCTGTGACCAGTGGAGGAGCAAACATCTCTGCAGCACCTATGAGGTGGTGGGGCCTCTGCACCCACTAGATCACCACCAAGCCAGCCACAAAAATATATATTTAAGTTTTGAAAACATACTTGCACATTTTTAAGTTAAACAAAACAGTGAAAAACTTTTATGTTGCGCCGTGTGATGTTATAGACAACAGAAAGGCTCATGGGTGTGTTCCGTAATACTTGATATCTACAAAAGTTAGTGAGTAGACAACAAAGAGTTGCATCATGACAAGAAGAAGAAAATAAGTGCTGCTTGAAGCAAGCAAATGGCACAACAAGCTATTGCCAAACTATGCCTAAGATAACATCTATGCTTAATTCATAATTGGGAGATGGAATTGGCAAAATGCTGCCAAAGAGCGCCATGGCTAGGGATTATTGTATGTCAGAGAACTTGAACATCACGGTGGGCTCAACAGAAGAGGCTTCTTCTCCTTGTCCCCCTTACTCACCTCTTCCCATTGTGGATGACCATGAGCTTATTAATAAAGATGTGCAGAGCAAACTCCAGCCCCAGGAAAAGGTAGAAATACAAAATATGGAGTATTTGAATAGAAATAATTAAATGATAACATTGGGTTCTCAAAATGCTTCATAAGTTAACTTTTTAACAGTTTTTCACCAAATTGCAACATAATTGCAAGACACAGCACGGGTTTAATTTAATTTGATATCCATGAAAACCTTGTGTTTGAATAGTTACTGACTTCAACAAGAAGGTACACCAGTTTGAAATAAAATACAGTATGGCAGAATACCGAAGTAGTGTTTTTCTAGGGACTGACGACAAAAAGGAAGTAATAACCTCAGGGAATCTCATTAATGCAGGTCTGAGTTCGCTGTGTTTAGAGTTTTTTTAATATATTTTCAACATTTTTTTCATGATTAATAGTTATGATAAAGTCTGAAGTATCCTGATTTCGTCTATTCAATTTGTGGAATTATTATTGTAATTTTTGTTGTTTCAGATTGTTACTGTATATCTTTTCATGTTTTTGACAGCAGCTGCGCCATTTTTGAACCACCACGTACATTGTGTTGATTTTTAAAACCAAAAAAGGGCTCCATTCAGGCTGTAGCTCCATTCCCAATTTTTCAGTCATATGTTACAAAGATGTGATGTTTTTGGAGAAATGTGATTAGCAAAAAAGACATGGAATCAAAACTTTTCAGAAAGAATTTACACTCCTCTCCTAATGTTTTGCATCCAGACCTGTCCTGTCACAGTCTCACCAGTCCTTTTGGACACTTGCTCTTATGTGCAAAACACCAGCAGTAATACATGTGCACAAACCAACTGCTCTGATCTTTCGTTTCCTGTTTCTTTTCCTTGCCATCATATACTTACGAATTCTCATTCTGTTCTGAAACAGTGTGAAGTAGTGCATCAGCTAGCATATATCTGACAAAATTGTTTTATTCATTTATTCATCTGGGGCACTCTCAGGATAGATCTCTGCACTCATATCAGATTTGGATCAGTCGCAATATTAATTTGAACATTAAAAAAAAAGAATCAGATACGAAGCAACAATCAGGACCTTTAGCTGCAATGTGAACATAGCCTTGATAAACTCATAATAATAATAATAATGCATTTTATTTATAGGGCACTTTACATTAGCAGTAAATCTCAAAGTGCAACATAAAAAGTTAAACAAAGGCAAGGCAAGATAAAAACAGAGATAAAACAACAATAATTTTAGCATTCTTGTTAATAAGCTTTCCTAAATAGAAAAGTCTTTAGCTGTTTTTTAAAACAGCCCACAATCTGCTGTGCTCTTAGGCTCTCTGTTAGGGCATTCCAGAGCCGTGGAGCAGCGGCTGCAAAGGCTCGGTCACCCTGTGTGTGAAATTTGGTCACAGGGGGGCAAAGGCGGTAGGTATTTGCAAAATGGAGGTTTCTTGTAGTGGATTGTAGTATAAGGAGTTCCTTAAGATATTGTGGAGCATTTCTATGGATACACTGGTGAGTAAACAAACAGAGTTTGTATTCTATACGGAGATGGATAGGGAGCCAATAAAGTGATCGAAGGATTTGTGAAATGTGTTCATATTTCCGCACCCTCATCAGGATTCTTGCAGCACTATTTTGAATTTGTTGAAATGTTAGATCAGGGTTCCATTGCAAATGCCCACCTGCGCTACTTAGAGCCACGCATTTTGTACTACACCGGGTGTCTATGCCTTGTTTACCAGGCAGAACAGCTTCCAGTGTCACACATCAAGACATACAAAGTGTATCATTCCCTGTCAGCTCCACTTTCTTTCTCACTTAGCTCCACCATCATTTCATTCTCCCAGCAAATCTTTACCCATCTCAACTCTTGGTTCTACACTCTGACCAGCCATGTCTAACATCAGCTTTTAAAGCCCATCCTGACATTGGTTAAGGTCAAGTCCTAAAATCATTTCCAGAATCAAAGGCATCCTATGAAAGTCAAGGGCACCAAAACCCACCATGGAGTTTCTATACCCATGAGACCCCTGTTTCAATTCATTCTAGGTCATATTTTATTGTTATACAGTATATAACCACTTCATAGGAATTTGTATGATCATTTCATTCTTAAAATAACTTTAATATAAAAAAGAAATGAATACTCTAGAACAGGGGTCCCCAACCCTTGGGCCGCAGCCGTCTGACAGCCGGGCCGCAAGAGAACTGCCGGCAACGGGGACTCACTCAGACTTTTCAGAACGCTTGGCGGGCGGGGCTTTGCAGCGGCGCAGAGAGTGAAGAGAGGAGAGAGACCGAGGTGAGAGAGTATTACAAAAAATTATTTTTATGGTCCCGACAGTTTCCCCATATGACACGAGTCTATAGAAATTGTGTTACTATGAAGTACATTCAGCAGATACTTTCATTACAACAAAGTGACCTTGAAATGCTTGAATGAATCATCCACAGAGCAGTTAGATCTGTGGTCGCAGCTCAATTGTGCACATTTACACAACGATCCCCAAACAGAAACATTGTAAAAAAAAAATTCTTTCTTCGAACTTTCCTCGTACTGTTTTTTTTTTTTTTGCTGTTTTTGTTTTCTGTGGTTTTCAGTGATACCTTTTGCTTATTGCTTGTCAACATTTGAAAAACACCCATTGGAATTTAACTCATTGTCACCCTCCTATAGAAATGGCAGACACGAAAAAACGATAACAGTGTTAATGTTTGTGATCTGTTGGAATTGCAATCTGTTGGAATGACAAATGTAAAGCATATGTCTTTGTTATATGCAAAAAAAGAAGAGAAATCTCGGGTTGCAAACGTATGCGAACTGCTTAATAACTTAATAATAATAGAAATGTAATGTAAATTGTGTATAAAACTGCCGTACGAATCCGCCCTGGATCCTCAACTACCCCCATCCAACCCCACTCCCCTCCGGTCCCTGGAAAAATTTGCTCCTAGTAAAGTGGTCCTTGCTGTCAAAAAGGTTGGGGACGACTGCTCTAGAAGATAGGTGCCCATGTAGATAGGTATTTGCACTCCACTCTACTAGGCCAGCCATGTCTGGCTCACTCTGTATCTGCAGTTCTCTCACTCTTGCTTTGTTACTTTTAAAGCGTCCTTTCCAGGACAACACTAGTACCAACAAAACTTACCAGAACCTTGAACATGGTGAACAACATATAGCCTGCTGGCCAACGAAAGATAATCTTCCAGATTGTGAACAGCATGAAAGCTGTGTCCGTTTTATAGTTAGAATAAATTTTCACTTATAACTATATTAAATAGCAAAATTTATGGTGTTGTAAGACAGGAGCAGGAAGGATCATATGCCTTCTTCCATGCTTTAATGTACTAAACAGGTGAGAAAACAAGAATCTGGTCCAAATTCAAAAAGTGGCTGTGAACCCATGCCCTGGACAGTCCTGAGATCACTTCCTAGAGCCCTCCAGCAAGCCCAGATGCCCCCTGTACTCTAGCTTATCTGCTCTTAGAAATCAGGTCAGGTAGTCACAATGGCCTTCAGGTTTCCTGCCCACACTTGCTCAGGTGCTTCTAGCAAGAATTTACTTCTGAGGCACCACATTGAAATGCAGAGTTTACTGCCACCTGCAGGGCCCTAACTACCCATAGTGGCATGACCAGATGCCATGCTGCTGCCTGTGTGGTTTTTATCTCTGTCTCTCTAATTCTATTCAGACATCTTCCCTGGGCTACTCTTTTGACTTTTTGCCTTTTTAAGTTATAAAGTTGGCGCAAGAGGAAAGCCATAAACAACAAAAACCTCCCAAAAGCCAACATCACCACCAAGAAATATTTAAATTATGTTTATTGAGAGTTTCATAGAATAAAACAAAGCTTTAGAATTATCACACTAAATAAACTGAGAACAAAGGTGAGTTAACTTTTAAACAGGACAATGGGACAGACAGAAACACATATTATCTTTAAACTTCTCTTTAATTATCACAGAAAACAACAAAGTAAGAACTATAATAAAATTCTTTCTGTTTTATTATAGTTTTTCCAAGGGCAAAAAGGAAAGAAAGGAATGTGGCAGGATTAATAGCATCAACCTCAAAGCAGATACCTGCATACCTGGTTTCTCTGGATTCTAAGTCCTCCATATTTTGTCTCTCTTCTGTAGCAGGACTACTATTTTGGACCAAACAAAAAATGAAATTGCTCACTAAATTAAATTACAAATTGCAAAGTTTATTTCAGCTTCTTAATGGCTTGCTTACTAAATGTGTAGATAATTGACCACAAGGTTGCTTCCTCTGACTCACTTCGGGGCTCAGTGGTCACACTCTTAAACCCACAGCATGCATAAATGAATATGTAATTGTGTATTTATAAAACGTTTCAGGAACACAGCGTTCATTCTATCAAAAATCTTGTTACACTTTATAATACTTTAATTAATAAACCTTTACAAACATTTGCAATGGTTGTATAGTTTTTACTTTAAACTAGCTTTACAGCCCATCTGTGGTGGAGTGATATGTTGCGTATAAGCTGGTAAATATTTTGCATGTCTTTATATTAGTATTTTACTTGTTATAATGTTTAAAAACGAAGCAAAATGGACAGACCTATTTTTTTTCTCTACCCCCAAAACGTTAGGAATGCTGGTTTTTATGACTGAACTGCTGGCCACTTGTGACGGAGAGGGCTAGTTTTATCGCTTCATGTCTTTTATTGGTTATTTGCTTGAAGGATGGTAACAAACAAAATTACTTGAGGTTTGAGGCCGTGCCTGAGTCTTCAATTGGTGAACAGTCCAGAAAGATGTGTTTGTGTCAGGGGCCACACAGTGACAATAAAGAGAGCAGCTTGTAAAGACATCCTGTCTCTGCCATGTTGCATTCTGACGAAAGCACACCAGATGATGACCTGAAGAAAGCGGGCACATGATGAGCTGACCGAAAAGAATCAAATGCAATTATAAGTTATTGCACCACCTGAATTTACATATCCAGCATCATCAGGTTGTATGGTCTCAGTTTACAAAGCCACCTTCTATTTGCTTGTATAGCACGAGTTATAATAACACATAGTTAAAAGTGTAGCTCTTTGTCCTGCCTGTTCTTTCGCTCTGTTTAATTGCCTCAGGATATAGATAAAGGGGGGAAGGGGGAGGAATTGCTGAAATGGTAAGTGTATGGGATCTGAGGCACAATAAAGAATATAAAGGGGGGAATAGTGTCAACCATTGGACCCTATATGACAAAACACCATCTAAGATGGGTTGAAATTTACGTAATCAACATAGGCCTCATGTTTTTAATCTGATACATGGGTTATCCATTTGGTCTCATACAATAAATAATACAAATCTGCCTTTTCCTTTTTGGATAGAGATGCTGCTTTTGCCATTTCCTTTCAATATTGTGTATCAAAGTGGCCGCTCTTATAGGCAAAGTGTTTCATTGGGAAAATGTGGCGGTGGTTGCTACCACATTGGCCTGGTTTAGCAACTGTAACCTAATCATGTAGGGGCTTTGGTTTTGCGCCTTGATTTATCATTATTTTTCACTCATCCATTGCCCACCAGTCATTAGCATTACAGCTACAAACCTCATTCACACGCCCCAATCATGTGCAAGAAAGTCTCAACCATACTGCTGTTACCAGTGTATAACATCAGACAACAAAATAGGCCGATGAGATCAATCTTCTTATTTTTACACCCTTATTTGGAATTTTTATTATAATTTTTCATTCTTTTGATCATTATTATATATGTTTAGTCAGTCAGTCAGTCATTATCCAACCCGCTATATCCTAACTACAGGGTCACAGGGGTCTGCTGGAGCCAATCCCAGCCAACACAGGGCGCATGGCAGGAACAAATCCCCGGGCAGGGTGCCAGCCCACATGCATGTTTAGCCTATTTTTAAAACTTTCTTCCTAAGCAATTTACATTTATTTTGAAGTCCTACCCAGTCAGTCAACCCTGAATGGGACACGTACCCAGACACATTGCCCCCTAATAATAAAGTCTATCCATCTATCAACGCCTTCTCTAAGCAGCTTATTCAGTTTATATGTGTACACTGAAAAGAAACATAATACAATTTTTTAAAAAAAGGGTTTGATTACATGTATCTCATTTTCCTGTTAACATATTTTCGGTTTTTAAAGATTCTTGGCATAAAACATCAATTTTTGCAAGACATGAATATTACAAACACTTAAAAACACAAAATTTTCTGTTTAACACAAACCTTAGAGCACACTGGTATTCAGAAAATAGAAAATAAAAATGTAAAAGTGCCAAGTAGTTTGGATCTCAAGCAGTCAGAGGTTCCCTTTCATTTACAATTGTATATTGACAGAATACGCCGAGGCTGACAGATCAGGAGACAGAGAGCTACCGCTTCATAGTTCCTCACTCACGTTAGTTTAACCAAACCCAATATGGATCTGCCAAGTGAACTCAATTTTAGCTCAACATGGAAATCTTTTCTAACAAATACCGTTAACATTTGTCAGCTATTACTTTTTTAAAAAACTGAAGTTCATCGAGAGATACTTGTGAAGTTGGGGCTTGTTGAAAATAGTCTTTCTGCGTGATCATTTCTACGAAGTGAAAGCCATCATTTGTGCCACTCACATTCCAAAGATGTAAAATTGTGTGCAAAATGAACTGATATGTACAGTACAAATTGAAAAATCACAACTTGGGCAACAAGCAAAATCCCATGAAAATTTAAAAACATGGAGTTTACAGGGCAAGACAACAGAGTGAAATCTTAAGAGCGAGGATTATTTTTTCATGCTCTTTTAAAAAAAAAAAAACATGAGTTTCTTGACTAGAGGCCATGAAGAATTAGATTAAGCCACATTGAATGTTGCAGGTTATATGCACACTTTTTGAAAAATACTTTAACAATGAATAATGCTCCATGTTTATTTATATAATGTCTTTCACAAAACACCATGCAAAAATGTGATTAGAAAAAGAGTGGTATGTGTAACCAAACAGGGTAATCACCAGCATAGCAGCAATGCCAATGTCAAAGATTTAAGCAAGGATAACATGGAACAAGAAAATGAAGAGGCTGCAATTTTGCATTTTTGTGAAAGCTACAGAGCAGAGGCTGGTCTTTTATTGAAAAGTGCTTCACCACTTATGGTACGCTTTGCTGTCTCCCAGCATGTCCTCTGTAAGTATTCTTTACGAATGTGGCTTAGAGTTTATGTCAATAGGTTATCGTAATCATATGGGAAAACAAGCAAGCACAAAACAAAATTAATTGGTTTCTGGGAAGCATTATGGTTTGGTGTTCAGTACTCATGGACCAGTGTCCTACAACTTCATCCCATACCTGTTTGCAGTCGGTGCAATGTGTATATGAGGATGGATGGCACTTCTAAATTCTCCCCATATGTGAGTGTGCCCAGCACTGAATTGGCACACCTTGCACCTAGTGCCAGCGGCATATACTCTGAGCCCCTACCATTCTGGATGGGACTTTACTCTGGCTAGTGCTCAAAGTCAAAGAATCTGTCTCTTTCTGGAACTCACCTTTCCAAACAGCATTGTTATCAATTTGGGTATTATGACACCCTCTGTAATATCATTGCAAAGCTCCTGTGATAAAGTGGCAGTGAGCAGCTTTACCTTCTAATGGTCCAGACGTGCCTGCTTAGTACTGTGGTGGAAAGGACCACTGAAAGACATTGAAGAGTAAGCTTAACTAAATGAAACTAAATTATTAACTCTAAACCAACTCTACCCCAATAGCATTGACATTATTAACAGCAGAGTTTACCAGACTGCATAGAGAAGGCCTAATGTGGTTTATTATTGCTATTGTTTCAGTTGGATAAAGCCTGCTACAAAAGATACAAAATACTGTAAAAAATAGATTGTCACTTGAGGGAGCCAATGCAGTGGATTAAGGGAAACAGATAAACGTATATATGTTTAAGACTTAGTTAAAAGACAAAGTAAAAAAAAACAGCTAGTATGTACATCACTATTTCAGGGCACTGTTTTGTTGTTTTTTTGTTTTTTCTTTCTATTTCAATCAAAATAACCGTCAGGTCCGGAATCCACATCCAGTATGTACATTGTAAAAGCAAACCTCAGGGCTTGCTTTGATACACTAGCTTACCCCAGAGGCAAGCACTTCCTCTGAAGGACTGTTTGTCTCGCAGAGCTAGTAGTCTATTCTGTGTTTATCCTTGTCTTTCCTTTCCACTGATGTTCAGGCTCTCAGTGTTTACACTCAGACGCTCTTTAAGTGCACAATTCTATCACATCCCATGAAGGTTAATCTTTCTGAAGTACCTGCTAAGATAAATTTGGTTTGCTTTTCATGTATACTTGGTTGATTGACAAATAGACAGACTTTCAGAATAGTGTATAAGATATATGGACATGTGGTATGCTGTTTAATGTTTACAGTATATCATATATAAATATAATATAGCTATATATTGTGGGCTATTGGGGTGTGCCCTTGAACTACCCCGAACCCAAATAAAGTGACAAAAAGGGAAGGAGTAAATATAAAAGGTGCAACAAAAAAGAAAAAAAAAAAACAAAACTAATCTCTCAGGGCCTACCTGTACCAATTGTTACCCCTGAATACCACGTGTGGTGACTGGTAAAAAGGGCACCGTACCCCTCGGTCCTCCTTTTTTAAATGCCACATATACTCCTCTGCAGCTTCTAGTTCATTTATTCTGAGAGATTCAGAAATGCCAAATGGCCAATATGCTCATAATATTAGTAGGCATTGAACCTTTCTTCCTCAGGAGCAAATTTCCCAACAATGATTAGGATCACCAAGTGATCACACGTTGTCTAGAAGAACCTGCAACTCTGTGATAACCTGTGGATGGATCTGTATGACTTGTACACAGCCCTTCCCCAGTCATCAAATCTATACTCTCTCTTTATATAAATATACTAGGGGGCTTTTCCCCCTGCTCGCTTAGCTCGCCAACCCCTCATCCCCCTCCCCAAGCCAGCACTACGCACCATTGTGAAAAGGGGGGCTGAACACACCCCAAGGAGACGGGGTCACTCCTCCAAAACCCCTCTTAAATGGTGATACAATGGGAAACAAACAGTTTTTGAATTCTTTACAACATTATACTTTGTCTTTTTCTGGCCCCAGGCATGACCTGAGAACACAGGAAGTGTGTCTGCCAAAAGCATTCCAACAACTGAGAGGTTAGATGACCGTGGTCTTGTTTGAAAATGGTTGTAAGTAGGGCGTGACTTGCAAAAGTCACTGTCTCACTGGACTTGCTTCCAAAGGTTGTAAGTATGATGTGACTGGACCTTCTCTTGTATATATACAAATGTATCTTAGTGGCTAAGGAATTGTACTATAAACTAGAGACATCTGGTTTCAATCCATACCATGGCTCCATTTCAGCTACCAATGCTTAAATTTCAAGACCACTGATACAATTGTGCTGTGCATTTCTAATATGAATGAGACTTTAGATTAAAGTATTAGCTAAAAATGTAAGTATAAATAAACACTCCCAGATACACTTATTTACTGTTTGTACTATTTATACTATCATTGTATATTAAATATAGTCTGCATTGGTTCCAAGGCCAAAAAGACCATCCAGCCCCCACTGGGCATTCTACCTAACATAAATGTTCCTAAATCAGTCCTCTTTGTGTTCAGGCTTCACATGATAGGATTCTAATGAAGTTGGTCTCGTCAACAGCTAAGACACCCACCTTCATTCCATCATCTCAGGGGGCTTCTTGGATTTCATATGAAGATGTCCACTTCTCTCTTGAGATAAGAGGGCACACTGGATTTAACCAGGATACATAAAGGCCCAGCTGAACAAGACAATAAGTACACCAGAGTCTGTAGCTTGATAAACAGACACCCTACGGTTCCTCAGTAGGATGCTTCCTTGAATATAAATGGTAAACGCCAGTGCAACAGTGAAAAAAAGGTTTAAATGGGCAAAAGAATACAAACAATGGGTTATTTTACACTTTTGCCTATTCTAACCTGAGTCTTTTTATTTGCCAGTTATATACTGTAAATTCTTTTTTTTCAGTGCCTATTGACTGTTTGCTGTTCCACTTCTTGGGATGATTTCAAACATCTGCGCATTTTAACCTTTTCTTTTTATTTCTTTCTCTTTGACACTCTATCTCTAAGGCCAACATCCCAGAGTCACCTTTTCGCTGCTCTCTATTCACATTCTTTGAGTGATTCCAAACTTCTGAATGCTGGTATATATAATGATATTAATTAGTCCCTTTTTGAATGATCGTAAAAGGTTTTACCCCACAAATGGTAATCTTGGGTTGGCTATACCCTGCTTGGCCACTCACTCAGTATTTGCGGCATTTTTCACCATGATATAAATACAGTAATGCTTAATCACAAACTGTATGTTGCCTTGCGATGGGCTATAAAGACTATAACAACACAGGACAAATTGCCTTGTAACACAAAATCTTACAAATTAAAATAAAAAATAAAACATAGTTGTCCATAATTTATTGATAGGTTTATATAGGGCCACCATTAGTGTCATGTTTACAGAGTACAGTGAAATTCTTACTTGCATGTGCTAATCAACGTGCAACACATTGCTACTCTTACCTCAAAATAAGCGTCTTCTTTACCTAAAAAATCTCAGCAATTTATAGTAATGCCTGACATTTGGACTTCTTAACATAAGGCACAATTAATTTCTTTATGTTTATATTACTCTTTGTGGCCATCCCATATTGTCTAGCAAAGGGGTCCTCAATCACAGTCCTGGAGGGCCGCAGTGGCTACAGGTTTTTGCTCCAACCCAATTGCTTAATAAGAAGCACTTATTGCTCAAGTAACACTTCGGTTTCACTTTAGTTGTCTCGCTCGTTAAGATTTTGAACCCTTATTGCTTATTTTAGTCTTAAACAGCTGTATTCTTGGTTTTTAATTGCTCCTAATTAACAATAACATGCAAATGACAAAAGAGACCAGCATTTCTCCATTTAGCTTGTTACCATTTACACCTGTGTGTATTTATCATGTACTATTGGGTTTAATTAAATACTTGGAAGAAAAGTGAAGAGAAAAAAGTGAAGGACTGAGAATTACTCATCCATTTTAGCCTTCAAATCATTTGGATGATATCCTTAGAAAGCGGAAGAAAATCCAGGATATGAGAATTACCTGTCAGAGCAGAGTTAAAGCACTGACAAGCCATGAAATTAAATTATTGGCAAGAATTGCTTTCTAATTAAGCAACCGGGTTAGAACAAAAACCTGCAGCCACTGCGGCCCTCCAGGACTGGGACTGAGGACCCCTGGTCTAGCACATATCATTTCTGCTTGACATTTATTGTTGATGTGTTGTGTTTAAAAAACCTGTTCTTGTCTCTTTTTCTCGGCTCTCAGCTGACAGAGAGGTTAGCACTGCTGTCTCATGGCTTCAAGACATTGTGTTTGAATCTGCCTCTATGTAGTCTGCCGAGGTTTTCTCTGGGTATTCCAGTTTCCCTTCCATTTCCCAAAGGCATGTTTTTCAGATTGATTGGTGTCTCTGAATTAGCAAGATGTGAGTGACTTTGAGCATTGTGTGAGTGTGTGTGTGTACATGGAATTACACCCAGTGCTGCCAGGATAGACTCCAAACCATACAAATCTAAAGTAGGATTGAGCAGTTTTAGAAAATTAATTAGTGTTTGCTTTCTGAATTATCTTGTGAAGGCAGTTCTATATAAAGCTTGAACTGATTGACTGTCATGGGAATTCTTCCATGCAGCAAATTCTGCACATGTAAAGTGCTTAATGATTCCTGATCCCTTGAAGGGTTCTATATAGTTTTGACTGATTGACAATCATTGGGTTTTTTTTTTTTTTTGCGTTGAAATAAGTGCACATAAAAAGTGCTTTAGGATGGCTGCTACAATTAAGGGCACTATATAAAGTATTGATTATCATAGAACTCTTCTATATTAGAATAACAGTATTTACAAAATGCTTCAAATTGTTCCTACTAAGATATTATTCTAAAGATCTGAGCTAAATTCTATTTACTGCTGTTGTATGAAATGATATAAGACATTGGGGGATATTTTGTTCTATTCTGGCCATGAGAACAAAGCATCTGACACTATAGTCAGCTGCAGGCATGCTCTATCCCTACGCATCCACTCTGTTTGCTTTAAGAACTTTTTTTTTTTATTTACTTTTCGTCTTTTACACTAGCTTCACAGATTTAGCATGCCGGATAAGAGCTTTTCTGTCCAAGGCCACAGGAAAGGTGCTTGTGATTTTCTTCCCTTGGTGGTCCTGTGAAGTAACATTTGAGCAAAACACATACATGTCTGGCTGTAAGATTTTGCTAAAGTTGAAAAAGAAGCTAACTTAAAAAACATGATTTGTGTGGCTAATGTAATGCAAGCAAATATATTGTGACCAAAAGGGGGTGCCCCAGACTCCATACACAAGCGCACAAACATGGTCAGGGGTTCAAATGAAGTGTATTCTATTACACAAAATATCTTTTTTATGGCCTTCACACATGGCTATGCCCAAAACCTATCTCTGTCCACATTGGAGTTTTCACATCATTTACAAAAGGATCCCTGTCCATACTGACATCAGGGGCAGCACCACCATTAAGGCAAATTAGGCTTTGGCCCAGGGTACATATCATAAAATGGAGCCTAGCTGCATGGGTTAGCTACCAAACAGTCTGCTGGCACACTAATAAGCTTGGCCTAGGGTTTCATCTGCACTGTTGACATATCCCCAAAGCGTGTTTGAAGTAAACCTTCATCTAGACTGAGTATAAACACATAAGTGGCAGACTTTAAGAAGGGATTGTGCAGTGAAAATTAGAATCTTCATGTGTTTTAAAACTATCAGCACTCTCAGGACTCTGCATGTTCACAGCACAGAAAACGAAAGAAGCCACAGTAAATTATGCCTGTGTGACGTTAATGAACTGATTGCAGTTGAATGGAACAGTCTTCAGAACTGCTGACGGTCATCTTGTCATTAAAGGAAAACACCAAAACATTTGTAAAATGAACTCAATAGAGAAAATAAATAAATGTGTGTGTGTGTGTGTGTGCGTGCGTGTGTGTGTGTATCTTCGTCTTACTGCATTATGCTTTCATGTCTCTCTCTGTGCTGTAATATTGTGAGCTTGGCTGCATTCTATACCCGTCCAGTTTGTAAGTTGCCTTGTTATTAATTTTGCTGCAGAATGCACTCCTCCCTGCTAAACAGATTAAGTTTAAGTAATAAATGTTGATTATTAGAGGCTATCAGTTATTTACAATGTGATTTTCACAGGACTCACAGGAATTTTTCACTACAACAGTAATGCTGCCAGCCATGGGATTAATCGCAGAACTGTAACAACCGATAAGTAAGTTGCCTTTTATGTATGTTTACAGCATTTAAACTTTACAAAATGCAATTCTGATGCATAGAAGTGCCATGGAAAGCAAATCTTCTATGCTTGTTATGTTGGGAAATGTTTTTCTTTTCTGTGAAGGGTGACCAATCAGTGAATGAGATGTTTGTTGTGTATGAGCAAAAACCAATCTGGGAAGGGCCACAAAATAAGCAGGAACCCACCAGAGTGCGATTAGAGCAGTGTTGTGCGAGTTCACACATCACGAGAACGCGCTCAAAGTTCAGTTCACACAGATTAAAATGAATAAATTCACATTCTTTGTTCACCATTTCAATTTTGAATTAGTTCATGTTCAGTTCATTTTGTATTTTTTAAGGAGTGAGAATAAATAACCCATGAGTTTACTCTTTCAATTTCCCATGCCTTATATTAGGCTATTACAGTGTTCTTGAATAAAATACATTTTGAAGACTTTTTTATTTAAATACACTTTATTGAGTTCTACCCAGCAACAAACATGTATAACCATATATGCTAAAAAAAAAGAAATTAAATAGATGCAAGTATATATATAAATTACCGGTCTATTTCCAACCGTGTGACACAAATGGTGACTGTGGGTGAACTAACCTGTTACGCTGCTGGTTAAAATTCGTGTCACATATTGCATGTCCAACAGGGAAAAATATAAAGTGGCCTCACGAAATACAATGTTTTCCTAAAAGCGAAAGTGGAGCTTCACCGCATGCTTGTGTCAGCGGGGATGCAGCTTAAGCACAAACAGGCAGACACAGACAGTGTCTATTTGATATTACGTTATTTTTTCCGAATACAAATAAATGGCAAAAAATTTGTACGAAATAAATATTTGTAAAAATCCACAATTTGTGCTTATCAGAATACCGTATTCAAATTCAACTCCACCCTTATATTACAGGGTAAATGTTTAATCTGAACCTAAACCAGATGTCACATAAAACTGAACTAGCTCACCATTCAAGTTCTTCACTTGCAAATACATTACGTTAATTTCACCGTCCTTAGAAAAATGAGTTTGTGCAATGAATGCGCTCTTTAAAACTAGATCATGAACAACACTGGATTAGAGTATTGCTTTAGAAAAACTTCATTTTTGCCTGTCCACACCACAATGCGGATGCTGTGTTTACAAAAATATCCGGTTCTGGAGAGCATTTTTTTAAATTCTTTGTTTTTGGGGTCAGAAATGACATAGCAGTGTGGACAAAAAGCAAAAAAAGGAGACAATTTTGTATGTTTTTAAAAGAAAATGGTGGACTGGGCCTTAGAGTTGTGGACTATTCTTAGATGTGTGTCTTTGAACCAAATGAAACTAAAGACTGCTTGAGAAAGCCCACTGAGACGGTGTGCTAACTCCACTGAGACAGTGAATTGAACTGGTATCCCTAGAGCTAGGAGGCAGCAGCACTCATCGCATGAAGCTGAATAGCCTTAACATTATCTCTTTTAATTTCCTTTATATGTCTACTGCTTTCTTACCTGTGGCCTTCAGTCTGCTTTGGTTAATTCTTTCATTTTTTCATTTAGTTAACACCATGTTCTTAGTTTTCCCTCAGGTGCACTCTACTCTTTCTTCTCAAACCCAAAGAAATATTGCTAATTAATTATTGACTTCAAAATAGCCCTGTGCTTGTGTGAGAGTGTGCTCTGGGATGGACTACCGTTTCCACCTTGTGCACTGTTATAGCCTGCTGCTCTCCGTCACCCTGAAATGGATAAGCAGGTCAGGATATAAGTGGGAGTCTAGACTTATAAATGGTCAAATCTGGGGGTGGGTTCAGTCAGAGGCCAAGAACAATTTATTTTAAATCATTCATTCTGCACATTGTATGAGTTCAGTTTTTTTGTAATCTAAAAAGAGTGCTTTGTGTTGATGACACTTCATTTACTGTAATTCTAAACACAACTAGACATTTTGTGAAAAAGAAAAGGTAAAAATGTACACTGTCTTTTGCGCAGGTGAAATCCTCCATGGATAAAGTGTTGACAGAGAATCCCCATGTTTAATTCTCAGAGGAGAGAGGCCAGCGCAATTAAGAAGTAACATGTTCTCCTAAGTTACACTAAATGATACGGCAGCAAGAGCTGAGCCACTGGCCTAAACAGCAACTGAGAAATGAGAATTTTAAGCATGCATGCCTGAGCATGGAAGAATTAATTATTACACATCCCTGAGCTGGGTCCCCATTCAACTTGTTTGTTTTATTCTTTTATGGGAAATTAATTAGGCAAACAAATTGGATAATTAACAAATCACTTATTTATATATCTGACACTTCTTTCCAAGGCAGCATACAAGGGTGCAAAGAAAGAATCAGTACGTGCATTACAAGTCAAATACCAGAAAGGAAAGCAGATGGAAAATACATTTCAAATCAAACAGAAGCGTCTGTACACAGGCTGCATACAAAACACTGCATGGAGGCACACAGAAAAACAAGGCATGCAAAACAGCTCAGTAAACACCTGATCGTGGGGTCAGTCTTGTGTTACTACTGCAATTAAATGTATTTTAGAAAAATGAAAAGTGACGTTTCACCAGTGGCTGCTTTACCACTATAAACAGAGCCTCATAAAACCTCCTGCTACAAAAGAAAAGAGAGATTGGTATTAGTGCGACGGAGTGGCTGCCTCTTCAGAGCTGGGGTCCTGCCTCATGTCCTACTTAGGCAGGGGCCTCTTGAGACCCGCACCTGGATTAAGAAGGTTTGCAAATATTATGTTATGTTATAGCATTGGAAGTGAGAGAGGACATGCAGGTGATGGGTTTGACAGGGCAAGATGCAGAAGACAGGAAGATATGGAACAAGATGATCCGCTGTGGCAACCCCTAAAGGGAGCAGCCAGAAAAAGACGAAGATTGTTATTAGAATAAAAACCACATTTGTAATGTTTCTATCATAACATTGGGGAAAATATCCAAAAAATGGGATTCGTTGCTCTTGTATTGTTAACTAGCTATGTTACCTGATGAAATAGGTATTAGAATACATTTTAAAAAAATATCTTTTCTCCTATGTGTATCCTTGGCATCCTTATGTGTCTGAACCTCTCTTGCCTGGCGCTTCCTCTCTTGCATTCCCCTAAAGACTGCTCCTCAGACTCTGTCATTGCGAGGTGTGTTGCTCGGCTCCTGTCTGCTTTTTTGACTAACCTCAGTGGTACCTGGGCCCTCATTACTCACTGTGAAAATATCACTTGTGTCCCTACAAATACTTCCTGTCCTTGAAGGAAACTCGTGTTGCATGTCATTAGTATTTAGTGTCCCAACGTCGCTCAGTATATTATATGCTTTGTAGTCACTGAAATGTGGCATTTTCACTCATCAAAGTCAAACTGACCAATCAGATTGCTCAGCAGGACCAAACACACACACGCACACACACACATGCACACACACACACAGAGATAATATAATCTAATATATAGTAGAAGTCTGGCACTGTGTCCTTTCTTTATCTAACTTTTAATAGATTTTTTTTTACTGAATACACTATGTATGGGTGGCATGGTAGCGTAGTAGTAGTGGTACTCCTTACAGTAAGGAGATAAGGGTTCATGTCCTAAATCCTTCATGTGTGGAGTTTGCATCTTCTCCCTGTATCTGTGTGGGTTTCCTTCCACAGTCCAAAGAAATGTAGACTAAGTAATTTGCCGATCCTAAACTTTTCCTAGTGTGTGGTTGAGGTGTGTGTGTATTCGCCATGCAATGGATTGGCGCCCAATCCAGGGTTTGTTCCTGTCTTGCTCCCAATGCTAGCTGGGATAGACTCGCAACACATATGATCCTGTTCAGGACTAAGCGGGTTAGAAAATGACTGAATACACTACTGTATATATCATATGCTGTATATTGTACTGTTAAGGAAGAACCACAGCAATTTGGTTAACAGCATTATTTTTGTACCCCTTCAAGAAAAAAAAAAGAAGTTAGGGGTTACAAAATCAAAAAGTAATAATACTTGCAGTTTTGATTTAAATGATCTGGGTGTGATGAAAGGTTATAAAAAAGTGAATAAATTGGTAGTATATTCACTCCAGTAGCTGTCAGATGATGGACAGATAGATACATATAAAAGGCACAATATGAGAGATAAATGGATGTGTAAGGCACTATATGATAGATAGATAGATAGATAGATAGATAGATAGATAGATAGATAGATAGATAGATAGATAGATAGATAGATAGATAGATAGATAGATAGATAGATATTATCTGTAATAACCTTAGACTTAAACTGTATATTAGAAATGTTCAATTCAGTTTCAATGCTTCTATTTATTCACTGATTTAGTTAACAGAATATGTTTGATGAAACAGCAGAAGTGTTTAATAATGCTTATTTTTAGGCATTGTCCATCTACTGATTTTCTACACCCTCTTATTCTATTGCAGTGTTGAAGACAATCCTATATTATTATATTATCTCATTCTCATACCACCTTAACCTAATTCAGGGTGCTAGAGTTCATCTTGGCAGCACTGGACAGAAGGCTGTAAGCAATCCTCGACAAGGCACCAGCCCATCACACCTATGCTTACACTGAGCCAGTTCAGGGTTTCCACTTAATCTTCACATCTTTCTGAAAGTGGGAGGAAATCCAGAGTAGCAGGACAGAAATCCATGAAGACACAAGCAGAACATGCAAACTTCATACAGACAAGGATTGAGCCTGGGATTCAATTCCAAGACGCTGCATTTGTGAGACAGCAGTGCCAGCAGCATTTATTATTATCACTCTTGTTTTCCACAGGGCCATTAATAGAATGCATCAATGGAAAGTGCTTTACAGGGCATACAAGATTATAACACACATTTAAAGGTATAAACTGATCAATAAAATGAAATCAGCCCAAGAAATGTAATTAAAAACACAGGCAATGCTGAGATATCCTAAGAGGAACCTGTTAATATATTTTTACATATATATAAAATCATCAAAAGTCATTTTACAAGTACAGTTTATAACTACTGTACTAAGCACAGAATGACATATCAGTAATGTTAGACAAGTAAAAGCAGACCAAACATTAATACATTTCAGATATTACTTGCAAAACTAGAAGATCAAGTTAGTACAACATACAATGAGTCTAAATATCAGAATGGGCAGAACATCACAAACCTCCCAAAGCAGAGCTGACCCGAGGATTAGAGCCACAGCAGGGAGTAAGGAGAAGGCCTGCGCCAGAGGACAGTTTATGGGATGTAAGCTGCGCTTAGTGCAATCGAGCATATAAGTTAGTGTTATTTTTATTTTTATTGATTTTATCTTCTAACTACCCGAAATTGGACTATTGTGGTTTGTTTATTTATTTATCATTTTTGCTCTTCAAGTGTGTTATTTGACTTCAGTTTTATTCCATGTCCTAGCATTATCATTCCATGTGGGTGACATTTTCATTTATTTCATTTTCATCACCAACCTGAATTGAAAAAGTAAGTTAGAAAATGGACGGATGAATAGATAGATGGATGGGTAATTTTACTTTTTGAGCGAGTTTTTTTTTATTTTACCTGACATAAAATCCTGACTAATTTGTCACTCTCTCATTAGCGTGGCTGTTATTGTGATTATTATCATTTTTTTTTCTTGTTTTAGAGTGTGCACTGCATCATTATGGAAATAAAAGGCAAATCGCTCCACTAAGATTTTCTGGCATTTTAAGAAGCTTCAGTTCAAAAGAAACCCTATTTAAATGTAGTGTTGTTTGATTGTTAAAACTGTTCTGATGTTCTTTCTGCATTGAGCTTAATAGTGTCTCCATTTCATAAGCTTTTTGCTTTATTATTTTTTTTCTCCTCTCTAACTAAAAAGCGCTTTGATTTGCGAACTGGGACTCGAGTTTACAGTGCTAAGTGTTCACATAGCATGGTAAATGCTTCTTTTATCCAACATTTTACTTAAATTTTGTAGGATCGTTTAACATATCTTCTTCAGTGTCAGCTTTAATCTTGCAAATTCCTTTGTGGCCTGAATATCAAAATAGCAATCCACATTCCACCCATTTTCACTGATGTTTGCGCTTTTAATTAAAATGCGGCACTGATAAAAGTTCAGATGTTGTCCCTCCTCCTGGTCCCCCTTCGCCTTTATCCAGGCCTCTGCCAAGTGTTTTGTGTTGCTGTTTACCTTAAAGATGTGTATGACAAAAAAAAATGTCTAGATATTGTCACACAGAAACTGATAAAGTCCAACTTTCCATGTGGCATGAGTCTCTTAAAGAATGAGATCTAAGCAAACCATGTTCTCATCTCCAGCACCCAAGTAGTACTCATGGTCACACCATGAATCAGCAGACAGCATGGAGACTCTTCTTCAGCTCAGTGTGGCTACAGCATGCAGAAAAAGGCCACTCTCTCTTTCAAATATGAGTCCCAAAATCAATAACAGTCATATAGTTCTTGGCTGCATTATCGAGAGAGAAAAACTCCTTTCTAAACAATTTAATGAGAGAACTGAAATGCAATGCACCCCACATTGTGCCACCATGTAATTCTTTGACTGTTATTCAGTCAACAGAAGCTGAAAAATAGCAGGAAAAAACATCTTGCCTATCTACTTGGTTTAAAAAAAAATAAAGTAAATCGCTTAAGAGCAAAAAAAATGGAAGACTAAGATTACCCATATCATTAACTGGTAAACCTTCACAGCTTTATAGTGTCTAGTTTATATCTGAAAAACATTTCCAATTAGACACATTAATTGCATTGCACCTAGAGATGTTCACAGGGACTATGCAAAGCAATTGTATGGCACCTTTTTAGTATTTTTTTTTCTTCCAACCATAATCTTCATGCTGCGGTGGGTTGGCACCCTGCCCAGGATTGGTTCCCTGCCTTGTGCCCTGTGTTGGCTGGGATTGGCTCCAGCAGACCCCCGTGACCCTGTGTTCGGATTCAGCGGGTTAGAAAATGGATGGATGGATGGATAATCTTCATGACTTTGATCCAAAACTTTAATATGGTGCTGTGTGCAGCGTGTTAAAGAATGCTGGTCAGTAACACGCAGTGTTGCAGCATACATTGGTGCTTTAGCCCATTTATTAGGCTGCCTAATTTCAGCCTCCTGTGTTTCTTGAGTGATGATATTCTAACCTTGTCAGTTCTGTTATGTGATGCGTTTAATGACAAGTCCTGTGTTTCTGTCAGTTTTTGCTAAGTGGGAACATGTCACTACACCCTCTGGTTGTTCTTCTGCATATTAGCCACTGGGCATTCAAGTCTCATTTGTCTTAATTGTCATTTTTAATTCTGAATTTTTCCAGTTACTGTATATTTATTGCAATAGTTTTTTGTTCATATTTTCAACATCATCACAATGCCTTTTTGTATATTTGCTTTTGTGTCCTTCACCGTCTTCTTAGAACTGTTTTGCTGGCCATAACCGTTTTGTTTACTGCTGCTTGGTGTTCACAGGATGCTCAGCTCATTTGAGATATTGCATCATCTCAGCCCACCTTTGTAAGACTGCAGTGCGGTGCGAACAGTGTCCAAGGTTAGGGATAAAAATGTCTAAAAAGCAAAACTTGATTCATGATTGAGATAGAGCAAGGTTTATAAACTCTTGGCTGTTATGATTGCGTGTTTTTTTTCTTTATTCTTAGGCTGTTTATTTACATACTTCATTTGTCTTACTTTAGTATCTTTTCTGATGAATCAAGTTTTGTGGTTTATTTATGTTGAAGTAAATTATATCAGCGTTTATACTTTTTAACATTTAACATTATATGATTTTGTGGTTATACAGTACTGTCTAGACATCACGTGACTCGTCTTGTCGCATCAAAGATGTGGCAGTCGGTACATATAAATTCAGTACTCGTGAAACTCGCGCGGTGGCTTAGTTTTCAAATACAAAAGTAGAGAGGCTCACTTCAGCATTCTGACTTTGGCTTTGTATTGGGGTCTCCCATCAGATTGGATGGCCAGCACAGACTCCACACAGGAGGGGATAGGCAGCCAGTTGGCCGAGGTGTCCAGGATTGTGACTTTGTCTTTGACTTTCTCTTTTACTGTTTTGATCTTCTGCGTTGTCACCTGACCATAGTTCATCAGTTAACTAATAAATAGATACTGTTTGTTTCATAGAATCAGTTTCTACCTTGTTCCCTGTGTGTTTTAACAAATCTGCATTTATATGTCTACCAGTTCTGTATTTAGTAATTAGTATAATCTATACTTGTATTCTGACTGAGAACTGTTCACAGCGTTCCGTGCCTGGACTCAGTGAAGAGTGCTATATAAAAACTAAGTTGCCTGGTATTGGATTGGATTCTTGGTTGTTCTTTTGGCACTCCCCTTGCCATTAAGTTTAATTTTGTCTTCTCTGTTTCAAACTTTGCTGGTTTGACTTTGTAGGTAGGTCTTTGCTGTTCATCTCCCGGACCCTTTCACCCTCACTATTACTAATGTGTATCTTATAGAACACACACATTTGGTATTATTACTTTGATTTTATTCATGATTTATCATTTTAGGGTTTGTCAGTCTTTTTCGGTTTGACTTCCAGGCATTATAATTCTGGCCTGTTTTGACACTACAACTCCCACTCTCTTTGTTCTGTTTTAGTATTTCATGTCACTTTTTTCCTTTTTCATACTAAGTTACTTCTCTTTTATCTCTTTTTAATGAGAGAATTATATCATTAAGTCACATATGAGCAATTAAGCTACAGAAACAAAATGCCAAGCTCCCTGGTATTGGTACCCTCTGAAATTCAGAGATATTTTTCCATTTGGAAAAGGCACAAAATGAGTGATGGGTTATTTAGTTATGTTCATCCACCACTGTGCTACTTGACTTATCACATGCATGAAACCAAACACCATTTTTGTTTTTTCGCAATATGCACACATCTGTTTGGCCTACATTAATATGTATTTCCTCACTCATTAAGACCATTCATCGGCATGTGTCATGTTTTCATTTGCTCCTGCTTTGTTTGGTAATGGTAGCTTTAAAATGAAAGCTCTTTAAACAGTTCTCTACTTCTTCTTCTTTTGGCTGCTCCCGTTAGGGGTTGCCACAGCGGACCATCTTCTTCCATATCTTTCTGTCCTCTGCATCTTGTTCTGTTACACCCATCACCTGCATGTCCTCTCTCACCACATCCATAAACATTCTCTTAGGCCTTCCTCTTTTTCTCTTGCCTGGCAGCTCTATCCTTAGCATCCTTCTCCCAATATACCCAGCATCTCTCCTCTACACATGTCCAAACCAACACAATCTTGCCTCTCTGACTTTGTCTCCCAACTGTTCAACTTCAGCAGACCCTCTAATGTACTCGTTTCTAATCCTATCCATCCTCGTCACACCCAATGCAAATCTTAGTATCTTTAACTCTGCTACCTCCAGCTCTGTCTCCTGCTTTCTGGTCAGTGCCGCCGTCTCTAACCCATATAACATAGTCGGTCTCACTACCATCCTGTAGACCTTCCCTTTAACTCTCGCTGATACCCGTCTGTCACAAATCACTCCTGACAATCTTCTCCACCCATTCCACCCTGCTTGCACTCTCTTTTTCACCTCTCTTCCACAATCCCCATTACTCTGTACTGTTGATCCCAAGTATTTAAACCCATCCACCTTCGCCAACTCTACTCCCTTCATCCTCACCATTCCACTGACCTCCCTCTCATTTACACACATGTATTCTGTTTTGTTCCAACTGACCTTCATTCCTCTCCTCTCTAGAGCATATCTCCACCTCTCCACGGTCTTCTCAACCTGCTCCCTACTTTCACTACAGATCACAATGTCATCAGCAATCATCATAGACCACGGGGACTCCTGTCTAATCTCATCTGTTAACCTGTCCATCCCCACTGCAAATAAGAAAGGGCTCAGAGCCAGTCCCTGCTGTAATCCCACCTCCAACTTGAATGCATCCGTCACTCCTACCGCAGACCTCATCACTGTCACACTTCCATCATACATATCCTGTACAATTCTTACGTACTTCTTTGCCAATTCCAACTTCTTCATACAATACCAGAGCTCCTCTCGAGGCACCCTGTCATATGCTTTCTCCAGGTCCACAAAGACGCAATGCAACTCCTTCTGGCCTTCTCTAAACTTCTCCATCAACATCCTCAGAGCAAACATTGCATCTGTGGTGCTCTTTATTGGCATGAAATCATAGTGCTGCTCATTAATCAACACCTCACTTCTTAACCGAGCTTCCACTACTCTTTCAAATAACTTCATGCTGTGGCTCATCAATTTTATTACCCTGTAGTTACTGCAGTCCTGCACGTCCCCCTTATTCTCAAATATTGGCACCAGTACACTTCTTCTCCACTTTTCTGGCATCCTCTAACTTTCCAATATTCCATTAAACAATCTTAATTCTCGAATTTGACCATATGTAAATGTAGTCAAGCTTTCAGTAGAGAAGCAATACAACAAATTATTTTATATTTTATATTAGGCTTAATATTTTAAATTGTACTCAGTCATAACTGCACACTCACTAAGAACAGAACTTTTGTCACATTACATAATGGTTTATTCTTCACATCCATTCTACCATGTGACACAATTCGTAGTCTAATAGGAATTGTATTTTTTCGTGACATTTACAATCAGTTAATCAAATATCGGTTTTTCCTGTAAAATGTTGTTATGGCCAATCTAAGAAGTTCCTGTAAACATTTGCAATGTTACTACCAAGTGATCCTTTCCAAATAAAAAGGATTGAATCTCTAGTTATTTGTTTTTCGAGTGGAAGAGATTTGAAAATAGTCTAGGAACAAGTAAAGGACAACTGCTTGGGAGAAATGTTATTAGAGGCAGAACCCAAAAAACTTTAATATATAAATTTAATATCTTTAATATTTTGAATTCATAAAAAATTCTATATATATCTTTTTATCAATGCTTTTAAAGTGAGAGTTTCATTTTATTATTAGATAAATTACAGACAAATTCTGTGCTGCAACCTTTGGTGAAAACATCACAGACTGGAGCATGTGCAGTGACATCATGCAATGAGCCAAGCGTCTTTACGTGTGAAGGCATAGCATGGCATCATCAAGTCAAAGAGAAAAGGGAAAATTGAAAAAAAATATTTTTTTCAAGAAATCAAATGTAGAAATAAATCTCTAAATAGATTTAGCCTGTACAAGATTCCAACAGGCAAGAGGCATTTACAGCAGCTTTAAAAAGAAATTATAAACAGCTAATTTGTTAATTTACATTTTTTGAAGCAGTTAGCATCATTTAATGCATCAATTTATTGTTTATTGGAACACATCCTTGGATACAAATCACACATCTTATAATTTGCTCTTTGTACTGTAACAATAGTAAATTATTCATTTTCTTAATTTTCCCTCAGGCTGCATGGCTCCCTTTCAGACTTGTAACTCTACTCACTATTTTGGCCTCATTTCCACCACTTTGCATTTAGCCAATATATTCTTACAGTTCTCTATTTTTGTCACGTCATTGTTAATTGGCAAAATTCCATAAACATTATTTATTCAGGCTGAAATGATTTTAAATGAGAATCCCTATCCAGTTTGTCTCTGAATTTTTCCGATTTAATATTACTTGGTTTTACTGTAAGGCCTGCTGTACATCACATGTTTTACAGTGCTTTTAATGCTTAAAATGTGCCCTTAATTTCTAAAATTGTGAAAAACATTGTGCCACAGGGGTTTTTGGGAAGTTTTTCAGGGTTTGATTGATTCTGCATTTATGTATTTAAAGTGGCACTGAGTGGGGAAGAGCAGACATGTTTTTAAAAAAAAATTAAAAATAAAAAAGTTAATGACTTCTTGTAGCATCTTGCAGCAGAGCTACCCCTTCATCACTCTCACCCCAATCTCAGTCAGCAACATCCAGATCAACCAGAAATGTAAAAATGTGTGTTTTATTCATGAAGCATCATTTAAAGCATTTAAGGTGTGATGGTCACATAAGTAGTGTGTGACCTAAATGGAAGGCTAGCAATTGGGGTGAAGTGAAGGCCCTGAGTTCAAAGATTACATTTCATGTGGTACCTTTTCAAAAGTAAGATATCATATGCACCTCTCTGATTTTAAGCTTGTGTCCTTCTCCTTGGAATTACAGCATAATGGTGAAACACAACCTTCCTTGTCTGAACCCATTTTGAGTATTTACTAACACTATTTACTATTATGTGCTTAATAATTGATTCTATTAATTTGCCTGTGATGCATGCTAAGCTTACTGGCTAATTTGGATCATCCCAATCAGCCATTTTATACAAAGAGACAATATTTGCTAGCCTCCAGTCTTTAGGAGTTTCCTCAGTGTGCTGAGATTTTTAAAAAATATGAGCCGCGGTTTATATATGTACTCACTAACTACCTTAAGTAAGGATAAACTTTCTTAAGCATGTGAGGACAATTAAGCACTGGAGGATATTTATTTATATGTATTTATATATTAGTAGACATGCTATCTGTTAGAGGCAGGTAGTAGAATAATTTAAAAATATTTGCTAGCTCTTTCCCTACACGAACTTTCAGCGCCTTTCTGCAGTATTTGTGTGTGTCTGCATGTCCCTTCATCGGCGCTCTCTCTGTCGAGTGTGTGGCATTGTCATTATTTTCGAGTTGCCTTCCTCGCCTGCTGTCCGGTTTTATACTTCCTATCTATGAAGGCGACTCTCTCTGTCTCCTATGCCTTTTCTCCTCCTCATGTGTCTCACGCTCACACTTCCTCATTTGAGTGCGTCATCAAATCCAAATAGACCATCCTCTGAAGACATCCACAGATGATATTTAGGAGCGCCAAGACAAATGTCAAATAAAAAAAGCAATGAAATGGGAAAAGCACAATGGGAAGAGAACTATGGATTGAATGTGATAGGGAGAGAAGACCTTACCCATTACCCGCTAAATACCTTTGTTTGTGCAATTGATATGCTATAAGTCCCAAAACCAAGAGAAAAGTATATACTTTAGAAAACAACTTCAGAGGGCCGATTTAATTGGTGAACACATGTATAAACTCACAGAACACTTGACCTTATAATTTCATAAGATACTATAGTCTTAGACTGAAATTCAATTTGGAGGTCAGTTGTAGAGAAATCTTAGAAATAGCATTAGGTATATTGGATATATTGGATCAAATGCCTGCTTTTGAGTCACTGTGAGTCAAAGAAGGACACAACTGTCAGACAAAGCACTTAACTAAAATAACTAACAGACTCAGGAGTTGATCTTACCAAGCCAACAGAAGTCTTTAATGAAAATAAGCACAGAAAAAGTAGAGTGTTGCATTTCTAAAGCAGCTTGTCCCTTTACGTAGAGGTTCTCCCATCACTTATAACTAAGAGGTCCCAATAGACATTGTCAGTATGGTGACCTTCCCCAGGTCTGTTGCATGCAAACAAGACGGACAAAATGTGAGACTACAAGTCTTAAGGAATGTAGAATGAATGAACACATAAATGAGAGCCAAAGTACTACAGACCCCTGAGCTGCTTAAAAACAACATCAGTGTAACTTATGTGGACATGTCAGTTGCTTTGCTGATTCTGGCTAGAGGTCACTGAATATTATGTGTACGCCATGTTGACTGATGCAGTAGGCCATCTTAACTCTATGAGCTCTGATGAGACTCAGAGGATAACAAAGTACCAATATAATTAAGATTTGCTTCATACCTGAGTTCTAAATTCATTCATTTAAGGTTCCGTCACACACATGTATATTAATTTAAGAAAATGTTGGTCTGCAGAAAAGGTTCTACTCATGATGCACCAAAATGAACATTGCTGGTCAAAGCTAAAGTCAAATCTAAGGAAACATTTGCATTTGTGCCATTGAATAAGGCCAACATTAAATTATTTTAAATTTTGATATATACTTTCCAGTGAAAATTAATTATAAAATTGAAAATTATTGAAAAATCTTTCTATTATTGAAGTCATTCTTTCAAAGTGAACACATTTAAAAATAGATAAATAAATGATAAAATAAATAAATAGAAAGTCTGACAAAATATATGTAGTTTTGTTAACAATAAATGGTGACTTATATATTAGAGAATATAAGTCCATCAGTCAATTTCACACTTTTGTTTCATCCTGACAAATAGAAAAAAGCACTTAAGCCAGCATAACAGAGTAGGAGAAGAAGTACCACCAACTTGGCCTTCTTACTTTGGCTAGAATGATGTGCTCCCACAGTTTACTGGCTTGTAAAAGTAAAGATCTCACACCCAGCCATAAGTAAATGGTTTGTGTGATTTCATTGATTCATAAGTCCAAACACAATGTCAATGTATGTGAGAGGAATCCATTCATCATCAATGTATGTCAGCAGAGTTAGCTTGTTGGTGCGTTTGGTCCATTCCTTGACTAGCAAGTCACATAGATCCAAACTGATTATTACGCTAAACTTATTTAAATATGAATTCTGATTTAATTTGTCCCGATATGATAGCCTTTTCTTTTCCCTCCTTTTGGCCATTTGAGTTTATGCACTGCAGTTTCTCACAATACAGCACTTCTACTGGTGTTCCTTGGTGTAAACCAACCAGTATAATCTTCTAAACATGGCACTGCACTCCACAAAGCAATGCAAACTGAAATATTGCTTATTACCTGTAGAAAAAGTCAACCATAACCAGCACTGGAAAGAAATGGAAAGAGTGTCACATATTCAGGCAAAACAATCAACACTAATTCAACTGATAACAAGTGTGTGATTTTTTTGTTATCTTCGGTGGCCAAGCATTACGTGCATATCTCTGCATATGCAAAATTAGAATTTCAAACTCAGCAGTAAGTGTAACAAAGCAAATATTAGCATGTCTTATTAACTGAGATGCAGAGCTTAAGAACTATATGAGTCCTCTTGTGGTAGACCACCTGGACCCACTGCAGTTTACCTATTGGACAAAGATTGGAATGGAGGATGCCACTATCTGTGTCTTCTCACCTGGACAAAGCTGGCAAATCTGGCAAGCTGTGTGAATTATGTTTTTCAGTTTTTCTGGCACCTTCAATACCATCCAACCATTCCCGCTAAGAGGTAAACTAAGAGATATGCAGGTGGATGAGGCTATGGTGTCCTAGATAATGGACCACCTGTCAGGCACACCCCAGTTTGGGAGACTCAAGGACTGCATTTCTGATAAGAACGTGAACAACACTGGAGCACCACAAGGAAGAGTCCTGTCTCCTTTCTCTTCACTGTACATCTTCAACTATAAATATAACACATGGTAACTTCACTAACAGAAATTCTCAGATGATTCTGTACTTATGCAGGGTATTGATAAAAGGGATGAGACAGAGTATAGAAGTCAGATGTAAAAGTTTGTTTCTTGGTGCAAAGAGAATTTTCTGCATCTTAACCTAGGAACTGGTTATTGAATTTCACTGCACTAAAGAGCCTTTATGTCCAGTCACTGTTCAAGGAATGGATGTAGAGGTAGTCCACTCCTATAAGTCCACATCAATTGGACTGGTCTCAGAACACAGAGAAACTATATACGAAAGGGCAGAGCAGGGTCTTTTTTCTTAGGAGACTGGATTCCTTTAATTTAGGAAGTGACGACCTTCTACAATTTTATGATGTGCTAGGCTGGAAACATAATTTCAAGAGAGGTCCACCAAATCAACAAGCTAATTAAAATGGCCACACTCTGGACCTCCTGGAGAATTGAAACAAAACTGAGTGCTATTATGCAGCACATCCTCTCTCTGACACATGGACGCTGAGAACTTTCAGACATCAAATTATTCAGCATAAATATGGCAAGAAATGCTACTGGAGCTCCTCTATACCAACAGCAATATGTCTGTATAACGCCTCAATGTGACTGGGACTGCAAGTCAGAAGTTTTCTGTCTTTTTTATTTTTCTTCCTTTTTAGTCATTTTGGTGTTTGTTCAGACCATAGTGTGGGTGTAAATACATTTATTTAAAGGGCTTCTGTAAAAAGCTACATTTCTACCTTGGGGAAAAATAAAGTTCTATCTATCTATCTATCTATCTATCTATCTATCTATCTATCTATCTATCTATCTATCTATCTATCTATCTATCTATCTATCTATCTATCTATCTATCTATCTATCTATCTATCTATCTATCTTAGAAGGACATTGTCTACTGTTCTGTTTGGAGTTAATTTGGTGCCAGTTCATCACTGACCATGCTTCATAAATGGCCTGTGTATCAGAAAAAAAACCCTTGAAGACTATACACATGAGAAGGACAGTTTAGTATATAAAGTCCAACTATTCATATATCCTTTCTTTGCCTGTTTAATCCCATTCTCTTTCTGTTGTACACAGAGACCTATATGGTGCTAGGCATAACTCACCTCCCAGTTCATCAATGTACATACTGAGTCACAACCACTTAGACAGTAATGGTGGAGCAGTTGGAAGACACTTCCACAGTTTGTTCCACCTTCTCAGGAATGAGCTGTGAACAAAGAGGAAACCACATGGAAAAACACTGAGGGCTCCAGAAATCACAGACTATGTATTTTTTCCTTCGTACGGGTGACCTGAAGCATCTAAGAAAAGATACAACTCAGAAGAGAGCGAGACATTCTCAGTAGTCTATCCAGTCTAATAAGGTCTCCTCAATGGAGTCTGTGTCTTCCAGCCACGTGGCTGTAGTGCATCATGTAAAGGAGCCAGAAAGTCAGTTCATTCCTGATCTTCGTTAAGGAAGGAACTCCACCTAAGAAATGTACACAGGTGACGTGGCAAAGTACTAAAAGTTAAGCCTACTTTGCTAACTGGGACTGAAGCTTTCAAACAGCCCACTTGCAGTAAACCAGTAATAACAACTAAGATGCTGTCAAGGAGAGGCCAATTCTGATAACTAGGCAAAGCTAAGACTTTTTACTTTGCTGAAAGCCTTTATTTTCTGAAAAGAAAAAAAAAAACTTTATTAATGTAGCCAGACAAGACTGGGCTGTAAGGACTGTTTAAGGAGTTTATGTTTTTTTTGGCTAAGGGCCCCCATTAGTAATAAGAAATCATTTTAGCTGCATGTTTCAGGCCTGTCAGAGAAAACACACACACACACACACACACACACACACGCAATATATGAAATCCACAGAGAAATTACTTGAGCTAAACTGAGATCAAAGTACAATGAGGCACTCTAGAAACCCAACAACAAAAGCAGGTGCCATGTGCTGGGAGACACATTCTGTCACCCCATGTATCTGTACATCTGTCACATTACCATTTTAATTTAACCTATATGTCCACTCCTTTATTTCACCCATTGCATCTCAGTGCATACTTTTTTAGGTTAATACTTCTCATATGGAATTCCGTCAAGAATTTCTTTTCTCCAATTGTTTGCATCTTGCTGTTCAACCAGCATATTGATATTTAAAATTTCCTAACTCGCCTATAAATGTCACAGCCTTTTTCTAGTCTGCACTCCAATCCATTCCTATTATTCTTCATGCCCACTTGTTATTCCTAACATGCATCCTTCTCCACCTCTTTCTTTACATTTTTTTATGTGAAAAAAGGAACTGAACAAATAAAGCAGCATGGTCATATTTAAAGATCAAATGTGGAATCAAATGTATTGCACCCTCTATTATATTGTGGACAATGGAAAACTGTGTGACCTATGCTAAAAAACAAGTATTTTGAAAAAAAATAATAACATCTGAAAAGGGTTAGTGAAAAATCATTTTAAAAAACCCACAAAAATAATATATGCTTGTGTAACTAAAAAGGGCTAGTAAAAATATATGCAATATTATTAGTTATTATTTTTTAAGGGTGCATTTTAAGGTACCATTACCAGCTTACAGCACTATAAATCACTTCACTTTCTGACTGGGGTGCCTTTTACTGGATTCCTGCTTTCCACATTCTCAACATGCTCTTCTGTGCGTACATTTGCTCTGTACTGAATTCAGTGTCTCTGCAAATGTGAGCATGATTAAGCGAATGTTCTTGTCTTGTAGCCAACCATCTAATCATAGGTGTATATTGTAGCATAACTTACAGTCCTCAAACCCACGTAATCCAATTCAGGGTCATGGGGGACCCTGGCAAAAAGCATTTCTGAGGGCAATACCAGTCCATCATGATGTCCACTCCAGTTCACTCAGGGAATATTTTATAAACATTACATGTTGACCGTAACTCTTTTGTAAAAACCTTTGTACAAATACTTAATGCTCTTTCTGATTTTTTTTTTTATAGAACCTTATGTTAATTTTGACTAAGATTTAAAGTTACATATGGGCTTTTGGTATTTCTGGTTTATTTAGGCACTTTTGGTTTTGACCTTACTAGATTTTTTACTTTAATTTTTCTCATCATTTCCTAGCCCACATTTTATTTCTCCTTGCTGTTGTTCACCTTGGAATGACATAAACAAAAAAAAAAAACAAAACAGGAAATCCACCCATCACAGATATCACTACTCACAAGTCTTATTTACACCGGCCAGTTGACATGTCTCTCTCTCTCTGTCTTTAACGTGATTGGGTGGGGAATTAAACCCAGAATAGGGAAGTTGTACAGTGAGGCAGCAATGCAAACAATTCTTCAAGGGTTCTGCTATTATCTTATATATAAACGTCTACGCATGGAAGTGTGTGTGTGTCTGTCTGGCCCGGAAGTGACAGGTGGAGTCGGGGTAAGGGCTCCACCTCCAAGGTTACACAAGCGAGGCCAGCACTTTGGCAAAACAAAATCTCAGAAGAAAGAGTCACTCGCTTAGCCGCTAATACAGAAGCAAGGTGAGCACATCGGCAAAACAGTGTTCCTTTTGCTTTCCTTCCTTCCACTAATACACAAGTGAGGGGAGCATGTCAGCAAAACAAAACCTCCGAAGAAAGACAAAGTCGCTTAGCCACTAATGCACAAGTGATGCGAGCACGTCGGCAAAATGAAACCTCCTGGGAGAGAGATGCCCACAGTAGTTCCTTTCAATTTCAGTACCTGACATCTCTACATTTTAATTTTTTTCTGACGATTTTAATAAATTCTAAGACCACGTGCTTTTTACAGCATGGGCTTACACAGCTAGTATTATAATATTTTCAAACCCACTTACCTCAAATCAAGGTCACACAGGGCTGGCCACCCTCCTGGCAGTCCTGAAAGCAAATGAGGAAGCAAATTGTGTCCACTCATGCATACAATTTCTCTTACACTGATACAAAGTTTAAAAAGTTTCATACACAATAGGCTTCAATGGGAACAATGCTGAACAAAGAGCAAACAATATCAAAACATCTATGAAAAAAATCTCTAGTTATTCATGTTGTATAATTCTCATGTCAGAAATCCATCCCAGTGGTAACAATGCCCCAAACATATACTGTATATAAAAAGTTGTTTAATAAACCACTTCCAGAAAGTGAATGACTGGGGAGCATGCTCAAACGAAATTGAGCTTTTGAACTGAAGAACCCATCTCTACCCTAATTTGTTGGTCTTTAAGCCACAACATCATATTTCTGGGTTGTTCAAAAGCAGTTTGGAAAACTGCACCATTGACTACACCATACATTCTCCCCAATGTTTTCACTTGCTCTTTTTTATCTTTTAATATCTGATTATACTCCACTCTCAGATCATGGTCTGCCATGTTGACATGATGTGACGTGCCATGGTAGCCAATGACTGAATTATTAATGGGCTCGCTGCTGTCCAATGACTGAGGGGGAGGTGTGTCTAAATTCAAAAGATCATTTTTGTTTGAGCGCACTCCCTAGCCATTCATGAGAGGATTTTTAGAAAGTGGTTTATTAAACAATATTTTAGCAGTAATACAGGTGTGCGTGGTGTTATGTGCATATGACTGGATATCTGGCATATGAATTATGTGATGCAAGTAAACAGACATATATCGCTCAAAGGTGTTTTGATATTGTTGGCTGTTTGTTAGTGTTGGTCCCCTTTAAAGCCTATTGTATCAGGAACTGCTGTATGCTATCTTCATTTTACATAAAAGTGTGAGATTAAAATTTTTCTTGGGTATCTCTATAAACAACATGAGGTAAGGAAAAAAACATTTTTGAGTGGAATATTCATTTTATGATCCCTTCGTTCATTGAGGGACTCTTTCTATCAATGGCATCTTATTAGAGGGGGGTCTGAACTGCTGAGTACTTCAAATGGCACTACAGAGCAGGCCTCAAATCCCAAAAATGACATAGCAGTCTGAGGTGACATTTATTTATTAAGGAACAAAGTAATAATTACTGCTGAATAGCACAGAATAATAGAATAATAACATTCATATTTATTATGGTGCTGGGAAATGTTGACATGTTGAATGTTGGCTGGGCATGCAAGAAATATGTGACAGTATTAGTACTACTAATATTATATTATATTATATTATATTATATTATATTATATTATATTATATTATATTATATTATATTATATTATATTATATTATATTATCCATCCATCCATTATCCAACCCACTATATCCTAACTAAAGGGTTACAGGGGTCTGCTGGAGCCAATCCCAGCCAACACAGGGCGCAAGGCAGGAACCAATCCCGGGGAGGGCACCAGCCCACCGCAGTATATTATATAATATTATATTATATCATATTATATTATATTATAACATTCTCAAACCTGTGTCACACACGTGTGTATGGGAGGCAGCTAAAGGGCCTGAATGACGAAAATTCCATGCCAGAAAACGGGGTGGCAAAGTGTACTAATCATTTCTCTCTTTCTACTGCAGACCACTGATGGGAAATTTCGCCTGGCCCTGATGACGTCACTTCCAAAGATGTCACTTCCAGCTCTGCCCCAAAGACGTCACTTCCTCTGCCTGCCCTTAAAACTGCCATCTTTACGGCAGCAATTCAGTTCTGTTTTGGATTCTAACCTGTACACATTTGTACATTAATTCAATCCATTTTACAGCCAGGAAAAATATACGGGTGGCTTCCCCAAACCTTTTTGTGGCTCCTTTTGTTTGTCTTTGACAACTGCTAAATCCAATTTAGAAGCCAAGTCCTACTATGACTACATTGCACGCAAGTTAGAAAGTACCCCTGGACAAAGCAATAATCCACTTCAGGGCCCACTCACATTCACGCACACACTCACACTCCCACAGGGACAACTTTGAATTACCAATTAGCCTAACCCAAACAATTTTGCCGATCTGGGAAGAAAAGAAATCATCTGGAGGAAAACTTATGTTGACATAAGTGAAACATGCATATTACACTCAGACGATGACTGGGCATGGGATTTGAACCAAGGTTGCTGAATCCATGATGCAAGAGTCCTAATTTTACAAGATTAGATTAGATTAGATTAGATTAAAATGGATTAGATTAGATTAGATAAACATTCTTAATTCTATGCATACAGCAGCAAAAACATATAAAACAAGTATACATTCTCATAGGACAAATAATATAACCAAGCAATACATAAATAAATAAACTTAATGAGTACATTGGGTGGAAACATTGAACTTCCATGATGGCAGTGGCCAGAAAAGGCCCCCGGAGGTGCTTCTTAGTATACCGTGGTGGAGTGAGCCTGTGGCTAAAAGTGCTCCAAGAGAGCACCTCCTGAAAGGGATGGAGGGGATTTTATAATGATGGCATCCAGTTTTGCCATCATCCTCTTTTCCACAACAACTTTCAGAATGTCCTGTGTTAGCTCTGTGATGGAGCAGGCTTTCCTGATAAGTTTGTGCAGGCATTGTGCATCTTTTCAACTCAAGTTTCTTCCTCAGGACACCACAGCATAGAACAATACGCTGACTTTTATGGACTGGTAGAACATTTCCAGCACCTTGCTGTACGTATCAAAAGACCTGAGTCTCCTTAGGAAGGACAGTCTACTCTGGCCCTTGTTTTACAGCACCACTTTGTTGTTGGACCAGTCTAGCTTGTTGTTTATGTGAATGCCCAGGTACTTGTAGCTCTGCACCACTTCCAAGTCCTTCCCCTGAATGGTGACTGGTCTCAGAGGTTTCTTGGTAGGCTAGAAATTGAACACCAGCTCTTTTGTCTTACTGATGTTGATTTGTAGGTTGTTGTCCATACACCACAAGACAAAGTCCTCAATAGCCTTCCTGTACTCTGACTCGTCTCCATCAATAATACAGCCTATGATGGCAAGTCATCTGAAAATTTCTGTAGCTGGCATGAGCTGGTATTGTGCTGGAAGTCTGTTGCGTGGGAAGGGAGACGGGACAGTCCCCTGAGGTGCTCTAGTATAATACGCCACCATTTCTGACCCATAGTCCTTCAGCAAATTGTTGTCTGTTGATCAGACAGTGCATGATCCAGGAGACTGTGGAAGCATCAAGATTCAAAGCCTTGAGCTTTTCCCCAAACGATGAGGCAGAATAGTTTTAAAAGCACTGGGAAAGTCAAAGAACATTATCCTGATTGTAGGATTAGGCTTTACGGAGCATGTAGATGACAGCATCCTCTACACCTATATGTGTCTGATAGGCAAACTGCAGAGGAGCCAGATGTTTTGAAACCAGGGGTCGTAGCTGTTTTAGGACCAGTGTCTCAAAGGACTTCTTGATTTATGAATTAAGAGCAACTGGTCAGAAGCCCTTTGGATCACTGGAATGCCCTTTCTTTGGCACTGAGACCACACAGTAATCTACTCTCTATATATAAAATCCTAAATCTAAAAGTACAATGATTTTGTGCAACGATTTTATGTGATGTACTTGTCATGCTTTAAATTGGGCTTATTTTAGAACCTACATATATATGTTTGGTATCATTCTTTTCAGAAATTATCGAACTTTAATAGGATGTTGTTAGATTTTCAGATTCTTAATCCGTTGTTAAATTACAAACTAAAAAATATCAAGAACTCACATCACGCGAGACGAGACTTTGTGCCAAGAGATTTAACCACGAAATAAAAGACAAAGAGTAGGACAGCGCCAGATGCAGATCACGCGGCATGGCAGCAGCAGCAAGCCAGTAGCTGACTGAGCAAAGAGAAGGTTAAAAAAAAAACTAATTCTTTCCCATTGTATCACCGCTTAAGAGGGAGTTTCGGAGGAGCGACCGCGTCTCCTTGGGGTATATTCAGCCCCCCTCTTCACAACACGATTGGCAGACACGTGAAATGGCTGGAGTATAGCGCAGGTCGGGGGTGGGGGGGGGCTTGGGGGTTGGCGAACGAAGTACAATATAATATTTATTGTAATAGTATTTTATATATGGGGTGGCACAATAGGTAGCATTGCCACCTTATAGGGTTTGAACCCCAAATTTGTTAAAGCTAATGTGCCTTTCATGCATGGTGTGAATGCCTGCAATCTATTTACATTCCAGTAGTTTCCTGCTACAGACAACTGGTAATTCTAAGTATATGTTTATGTTTGTGTGTGTCCTGTGGTGATTGAACTTCTCATCCATAGCTTGTACTAGATTTTCGCCATTGTTGGAGGGACATTTTTTATTTTCTGTCATGCTGCAATAGTAATTGAATGTTAAAAAGATGATTTTGCTCAAGAGGCCATTACACTGTAAAGAACAGCGGAGCAAATCTGCATGAATGATGCTCAAATAGGCTGAACATTTCAATAAACAAAGATGCCAAGACACATTGTTTAAATAAGTATGGCATGAAATCATTCCTTAAGCTCAAAATGCCGCAAAGAAGCTGAAACTCTTTAGTGTGCTAAATGCTGCATTCACTTCCAGCCATTTGCAACATCCAGAAAGCATGGAAAGGCTTGGAGGTTCCTACCTAAGTGTTGCCCTGTCTCTCTTATCAGGGTATCTGGTGGCAGGCTTGCTGACAGTGAATCTCAAAGCCCCTCCATCTCCCCTGCCCTGTAACACACAGACCCTACACAGAATCATTCATCCACTTAGTCTCCTGCCAAGCTGACGGCTTGCATGTACTTTGTAATGAACTTATTGGACGTGCTTGCTGTTAAAGCTGTTATATAATACAGAGACTGACTGATTTGATATTTGTTAATAAACAACCTTGGAATTTGTGTTTGTTTTGCTGAAATGATAATCTTACAAGCACTATTGATTGATAGTAGGTCTGCCAGGGAAAGCATTCATCTAAGCTAAAAAAATAAACTTGAAATTTTAAATGATGTTCTGCTGCTCTTGTGGAGTCTGTGTCACCTTGCACAAACCCTTCCAGCAAACCCCCACCACCCCTTACATCATGCTTTGCCATCTCTGTATGGCTGCACACTTTCCCCTTCATCTGTGATATATGAGATCAGATGCAAGGTGCCTATGGTGAATTTCATTTTGTGTTTAATTACTTCTAATAGACACATCCCCAGACGTATTTGCTACATGCGCCGTTTTAAAGGCTCTGATGAGCGCAGCTAGGCTCGCGTCTGACATACAATAAAATGCATGTCAGACATATTAAAGATAGTGCAGTAGATAGCTAGAAATTTACATTCAAACTGGGCTTTTGACAAAGCCTTAGCAACAGGCACCTAATCAGGTCTCAAGACCCAGCCTGCCCCCTCTTTAAACCTGTGATCTTGAAAAGGAGCTTTAAATTGGAAATTATTACACATTAAAACCTCGACACGGGCAGGATCGAAGCAGATCGATATCTTGCCGAGCACAATAAATCAGCCGCTTTGCTCTGCGGTTACTGTTTGCTGAACATATTTAAATTTTCTTGTAACAAATTAATTCCAACATTTTCTCTTGATTGAATTAGGGCAAGTGCTGGTGCTGTCACAAGTATTTCGCTGCTTCAGGGAGACAAATTGCTCGTCTGGACACGGGTAACAAGCCAAAGTGTTGAGTCCCTGATAATCTTCCCACTAATTCTCCATTACAGCAAAATGAAGCCATAAATCACCGTGACAGCTGATCGATGTAAACATTGTTTCCGCCATGATTGCCAGGGCTCCCTGCGGAGTTACCGTCCGCTTACAATTCGTTGAAATTACTCCCAGTGCTGCCTCCCTGGAAACTAAGTGAGCCTTGAAACCAAAGTCACTCCTGTCTAAAAAGTAACCATCTCATTTTAGCTTTCAGCCCACTTACAAAATAGAAAATATTAATCAAAATGCCCTATTTAGCTACAAGTCAGGCAATTTTTTAAAGCTAAGAAGTATTCCTCAGGCAATCACTCTTACTGCAAACAAAAAATGAAATTTTAAATTCCTATTTGATAAAATATATTTACGGAAATGTAACAATGTCAGCCTCGCGTATTGTCACTTTGTCTTAACTAACTAGTGGCAACTTGGATAAAATTACTTGACCCTTTATCGAGTTCTGCTAATGCGTTCTAAAAAAGAAATTAAAGCACCTTGTGGCTTGCCCTGTGGCAGCTTTCCATGTGCACTTAATTCTAGAAAAGATACTTTAAGTACTTCTCTTCGGAAATGATCCCCAGTTTGAGCTCAATTTGTCTTTCTTGGGGTAGGAACACACAAGGCCAGCAAATTGAACATGCGCTGACGGCCAGGCATACTGCATTAAACAATGGAGGGCTGCTTAAACAATTGCATTGTCTGGGTCAGACTGCGGCCCATCCAGGGTAGGGTACTGCTGGTATTGGCATAGGCTCCTGAACACTCTGACCAGTAAAAAAGAAAGTGGAAGGAACGATTATGGGAAGAACAATAATAGGACACTAGTCAATCACTTGGCACACACTCACTCACACTCATTCAGACGTGCCAGCCATTCTCTGAACTATAAAAACACCAGGAAGTGCCCAGTCTTTGGCGCAGAAATGAGCTCTGACTGCCATTGACACTGCCTTGAATAAGTGAGCATTCAAATGTATTGTTATAATACAACTGCTTGACTAATTATATTGCTTATGATTCTTACATGAAACCTGATATGAAACAGACCACATCCAACATGACTGAGATGGGCTGTTAAAGACATGTTGCTTTGGTCTGTTGATGTGGCCAGCCACTGTGCTACACTAAAATTAAAATAAAACAAGAGACTCTGTAATGCACCAAAGCCCAGGTTGGTGATGAATGTAAATTACCTGCTTGTCTTACTAGTGGGAAGCAGAAAAATGGGTGCACTAAGGAGAAAGTTGATGCCCACTGTAGGAGCTTCCCACTGCCCACACAACAAGTCACTTCTGTAGCTGTCCTCTAGATCCCCATAAACAATCGTGAGGCTGTGACATTTTACAAACCCTGAATAGAACTATTTTGTGTAGGTAAAACCCTGGCCTCCATCTTTATGGCATTATATTACAGCAGAGTAAAATTTAGTGAATGAAGGTGAGAACTTAAAGAATTCAACATAATTGCCATTTTCATTTACTAATTAGAATTTATTAAAATTCTGCAATACACTCTTATTCTTCGGAGTTATAAATATTTGAGCAAAATGTTCTCATTACACCCTACATATAATAGCTAACATGATGTATTTCATCATTCCGTTCCGTGTTAGTTCCCATCTTGCACCCAGTTTTATTGGGATAGACATCAGGTTTCTTTAGATCTTCAACCAGATTTAAGAAAATGGATGGAAGGATAGATGGTGTCATGCATGTGCATCATTCAAGCTCTTTCCAGGTATGTGATATCACCCCAGTCCAAGAGTGGGCGCCGCTGCCACTAACTGTCCTGTCATTTTATTCCTCCACAGTCTCAAGCAACCACCCAGTGAGGGCAACTGACCCTGTCCCTTCCAGTCCTGGAGCTTCAAAAGGATGACCGCCATCGAGCATTATTGGAAACTGTCAGTAAATGGGAAGGGCCATGTTGGCCCAAAATATTCTTGTGTTGTCAACCCTCCAAAACTCAGGCAAATATGATGGATGGATGGATGGATGGATGGATGGATGGATGGATGGATGGATGGATGGATGGATGGATGGATGGATGGATGCTGATTCCTTCCACAATCCAAAGCCATACTGCCAGGTTAATTAGCACATGAAATAAGGCCCAGTTTTAGTAAGTTGTCCTGGAATTGACTGCTACGCCAATCAGACTTGGATCCTTATCTTGAACCCGTTCTTGCTGGGATAGCTCTCGTTCTCCATACCTCTGTTTGTGATAGAGCAAGTTTATTAAACTGAAAAATATATAGTATAGTGAAGATAAATTATAGTATAATGAAACATATGTAGAGGGGAGAGGGAAAATCTAATGATACAGTTTTGTTTTGTCTTTGCATGTAACTGCATTTTATTGCTAAAATACAAACAGATGCCAGCAATGGCGATTTTGCCACTTATCATACTGTGTCCATCTCATCTAATTTAACCCAAGTATTAAATTCAATACACCAGTAATTAAAGAACATTTTGATGTCTCTCTCAAACGATGGCAAATGTCCTTAATTAAAATGTAATTTTATAGTAAGTAATAAACGATTTTGTATCAAATGTCTTTAATTCACTTTGAACTCCCTGAAGGAAGCATCATTTAATGAGGCATTCCTCCAGATGAACACAAAACACTTTGAAAATAGTGTGGTGATTAATATATCTGAAATGTTCCATCCATAATGATTTTTTTTCCAGGATGTCTTCATAAATTATTATATATTAAACCATTATTATGTGAACTGCTCTTGACGTCAAAAGCAACTCTTGAACAGATTTAGTCAGATTTTCAGATAGACATGGAACTGATTAGAAATGCCCATTTTGATAATACTAAAGTGATTGCATTGGGTTTTGTTATGTGTGATACAATCAAATGAGGAAAAAAGATTGATAGCAGGAGTGAGGAGACATTTGCTGAGTTACAAATGGATGGCATGGACTGTCTAGTAAAGGAGAAGGTTTATCTAGAAACTCAAGATAAAGGACTTGAGATGAAATAAACTGGAAGGCCCTCAGCCACTATAAGGGCAAAGGGTCAAAAAACGCTCAAAGTAGGACATTTGGTGGCAAAACTAACTAAACCTAATATACTAAAAACAAACCTTTGAGGTATGAAATATGATTGTGTAAGGAAAGAAGCAACATTTGTCACTTTGGTAAAGGCATGCTTCAGCGATAGACATGTTTTGATGAGATCCCACCTCTACAGCCTGTTTGGTACCAACTCTCACATGATGAGATTACGGCAGCAGTTTTGCAATATTAATCAAAATGAAACATGAATAAGCCTTTTAGAAAAAATAGAAAGTTTTCTTAGATTCTGATTTTAACTGGATATCAAATTAGGAGAGATCAGCAGAGCACAGTCTTGACTGTGCATTTTCCAATCATGGCATGTAGCTACTAAATACAAGAAGACAGGATCAGCCAAATTTGATTGAACCTGACCTCACCTAGACATCTAATCAGCAAGCGTTAAGACTATAGAATGACATGGGCCATTGCTGATTGATGCATTAAGGCTGCACACCATGGAGGAGGGGTTCAGGCCTGCTGGACCCTACCTGAACTCACCACGTGAACTCTCTATGGTAATCAGCAGAGTCTGAACAGCTGACTTAAGTCACAAGAAAGTGCAAGCTGAAAGATGCTAAGCTCTTCAATCCATAATATATATGTTTTTGCTGTAGGATAACTCTCTGCGTTCACCCAGCACAACAACCAATAAAATCCACTTTGTGACATTTAAACCTCTGATAAAGCAACGTCAAATCACCAGAAATACAGGCCTAGACTTTATCTTAAAAGCTTCAGAAATGAATTCTTTAGAAAAGATCCACTAGGTTTGACACTTTCCAAATCAGATCTGTGGAAACTGAGCACATACAAGGCCAGTGCTAAAAGCCAAATAGTCAAAAATGAGGCAAGGTTTTGGCACTCTCTAGTCTGGGGTGTCAGACTGCTAGGCATTCATGATGTCCCTGCACTAAAGCATACACAAATGCAGCAGGTCTTCAGATGTTCAGAATTCATTCATACTCTGTGATGTCAGGTATCCTTGGGGAGACTTGGCCCCTCTCTAGAGTTCTGTCATATGTTTAACACTCATTATGTACATTGCTTTGTGTACATATTGTTATGGCACACCTGTGTCAAAGGATTATTGTGGGATAAGAAGTTACCAGGAGATGGTAGTGTGAAGCAAAAATTGTACTCAGAAGGGAAAACCAGAAAGCACAAACAATAAGACGACCAAAACACAAGGGTAATCAGGAGTCAAAAAGGAGATCAAAACCCAAAAACAAGACCACACTCTAGGGCCTACTTAGTGAAGAAGCTAACCATATTACAATTCAAGGGAAAATGTGAAATGTGATCACTGCCTTATTTATAGGCGTTACATCCTATGACATAACTGACGCGACATCATACATCCTACTGCGTCACATAAACATAAACGCGAAACGGGAAAACAATGATTCTTTCTCAATTAAGCTTGAATTACTCAAGCAACCACAAAAACAGATTGTACAAGGCAAGAAACCATAAAACACACCAAAATACACATTTAAAATGTGTTAATTGTTACACATAGTGGACATCTGAATGATGAAGGAGATGGTGGGTATATTGTGAACTATTCCACAAGCTCCTGGCGTGCAACAGAAGTGCTTTAGATTAAACAAAATATCACATTGTCAAACTCCCATTTTCATGCAGTTGTTCTCTCTTTGCCTCTGAGAGAGGTACTTTCACTAAGAAACATGTTCTTAAAGTAATCATCCTTCTTATATTGCTTTCATTTTCACTTTATCTTTAAAACCTTTGGTAACTCCTTCCATTCTAATTTCCTTTCTAGCCAAATAACACCCTGATGGCACAAGCTTTGTATCACTGCTCTTTTCATTCCTTTACAAAGACCTAAGATGGTTCCCAATACTGAAATATGATAGAGATTTACCCATGCTAAATTATAACAATATTTTGTGACACAGCCGGCTTTCCCAAAAGCCTTAATGCCATTATTTGCAGTAAATCCACTAATAATAACTGCCCTCTTGTGCACACAATATAATGGGTTATGTTCCTGATGCTGTATGTCATCTATGCTCTTGGAGCCTTAGCCTTCTGTCAGTTATTTCATTTGGAGTTTACTTCTCTTCAGATTAACAACTCATCCTCCAAGACCATATGCCTATGGGAGAAATGAACCACTGCTGTTTTAAAAAATGCTGGCCCTCAGTGCTTCCAAGTAAGACAGAGGGATAGCAAAATATTAAGGCTATGATTCTGGCTGTTTGATCCTTCCTGCTACTTTATTCTATTCTGTTTATGTTCTATCCCCTTGACTCCCTGGGGAGGGATCGTAGATAGAAGTCTTTTATGAAAGCTGTGCTTGTTTTGTTGGTTGGGTAGTTTGGGGGGAGGCTCCGCAGAGTTGTTTGCCAACTGGAGAGAGAGGGTATCTTGAATGGGTAGAAGTTTTGTTTGAAGAAATGAGAGGGTGCCGATGGGGGATTTGTTATTTATATTTCTCACAATGTTTCTTTATACTGCACATGTGTACTACTCTTCGTTATCTGTGTTGTGCAAATAAAGAATTGATCGCTAAAATGATACAAAACACTGAACCCCAATAGGTTTTCAAAAATTCTAATTATGGTAGTGTAAGTTTTTTAGTTTTGGTCATTTTTATATATAGCAATTTTATCCAGGCAAAATCATTATGAAGTTTCAATTGGATTTTCATTCTCCTCTGCTGGAACAATATGTTTGACCAAGAGGGAACAGAGCAGCCTTCCTAAATCTCTCAGATAAACTAAAAATTCCCCCTTCTTTATGAGGCCCTTCTCTGGGATACCAATAACAGACTGTCAAGCAAAATTCTTCCAATCTTTCCCCTGAATAGCAAACTGATAGTCAAGTTCAACTTCAACTTTATTGTCATTTGTGCATAGTACAAAGAAATTGTTACTTGTATGTAGACAATTATACAGTACCAAAAAGTGTGTACATAGACATAACATAATTTATATACAATTATATATACAGTGTGTTGCATGCCATGTATAGTTTTTGTGTTTGTGTGTGTGTGTGTGTGTGTGTGTGTGTGTGTGTGTATATATATATATATATATATATATATATATACATAAATATGTATATATATATATATATATATATATATATATATATATATATATATATATACATACATATATATACATACATAAATACATACAGTATATATATATTCATGGCATTCATAGTCTGAATCACAATCTGATTGTATGGGTGGTTACCTACCAGGTAACGCTTGTGGTTGGTCAGCAAGTCGGCTAACATCACGTCACGTACTCTTTGCATTATTTGACAGTAAAACTATTTTCAACCATATATATATATATATATATATATATATATATATATATATATATATATATATACATATACATATATATACGCACACACACATGCACGCACATATATATAGTCACACATGCACATTAGAAGTTCACCCTCTGGGTCTCTACCAAGTATGTAGTTCCAAACCAGACTTGAAAAGGGACACTGCCACTAACTGTCTTGTCTTCCTTTTCCTCCACAGTATGGAGAAACTGCCCAGTGAGGGCAACTGACTCCACCTCTTCATGTCCCTGGACCATAAAAGCAAGATATCCCCGATGGAGGTGTCACTTCACGACCAAGTGATCAAAAAGAAGGAGCTTCTCTTTAACCTAGATTGAAACACCTATATTTTTTCAGCCCACATTATTTGGTGGCAACTGTTTTGTTCTATTTTAATGCCATCAAGTTTTCGTTTTTGTTTTTGCTATAAGGAAACTAGGAAAACTGGGTTGGTGCTCCAAAATTTGTTTTTGTCAAGCTAGTCATTCCCTCTGATAACCACTATACATTTATATATATAGTACTATAGTATATACTGTGAAAGCAAATACTACCAAATATATTGTATATACAGTTACATATTTGCTATTATTTGTAAATATATATATATATATATATATATATATATATATATATATATATATATATATATATATATATGTATAGAAAGTGTTTTATATGTTAAAATATTTATTATTATGACTGCCTGTTCAGTAACCTTACTACTTGTGTGTAGAAATTCTTCCTGAATCTGCTGGTGTGAATGCCAATGGTCCTGCACCCTTTGCCAGATGAAAGGAGTGAGAAAAGCAGCTGGGCAGGATGGCTGAGGTCTTTAAATATACTTTCTGCCACTTTCAGCTGTGAGTGTTGTACATGTCCTGTACAGAAGGCAGCTGGGTGCTGATAATGTTCTATACCACCTTCAGCAACCCCTGCAGTGCTTTATATTCTTGAGCTGAGCAAGTATCATACCAGAATGTTATATAGTTAATGAGAACAAATTGAGAAATGCATGCTTTCTTCAGAGATGTAAAGTTAATTGGGAACAAGATGTAGCTGTACTGTACATATCAATTTTCAGTGTCATTCTCTGATCTCCTTTGAAATGGTAGGGCAAATGTATGTCCATCCATCCATCCATTTTCCAACCCACTGAATCTGAACACAGGGTCACGGTGTCTGCTGGAGCCAATCTCAGCTAACACAGGGTGCAAGGCAGGAACCAATCCAGAGCAGAGCGCCAACCCACCGCAGGACACACACACACACCAAGCACACACTAGGGCCAATTTAGAATCGCCAATCCACCTAACCTGCATGTCTTTGGACTGTGGGAGGAAACTGGAGCACCCGGAGGAAACCCACACAGACACGGGGAGAACATGCAAACTCCACATAGGGAGACCCAGGAAGGTCTCCTAATTGCAAGGCAGCTGCACTACCCACTGCACCACCATGTGCTGTGTATGTGCTGCATTTTATTATAAATAATATTTATTATATATACTGTCTCTGTATCTATTCATGTGCATACACTATATATAAATACCAGCCAGCAATTGGTTTTCACAATCTAGGGCATTCCAGGTTGGCCCAGGACAACAGGAATAACCCAGAATAAAGAAACAGCCATAGGGACAGCAGATGAGGTCCGTCCTGTCAGCATCAAGAGAAAGAAAGAAAGCACCAACTCCAGACAAGGTGATGACAGCCCATTCCAGACAACACTCTTTCCTACTGGTGTGCCCAATTACCATAACTCACATGTCTTTAAAATATGACTGGAGAACAACTCATTTAGACATGGGGGTCATGCGAAAACTCTACACAGACTCATACCATGTTTATTAAGAGCCACCAATAAATCAATCACATACAATACATGTTTGGGTGTAGATGGACATATGAAGTAGAAAACTCACACTGAAAGTTCACACAGATTGTGATCGGGCTAGGATTTGAACCCAGTCTTCTGGAGATGTGAGACAGCAGCACCAACATGCTATCCAACTGATGACCCACCAGGTTAAATAAATATTTCTACAGAGCTGAGAAAGAAAATGCTTTGAGCTTCTCCAGACATTAGGAGTGTCATTATCATTAACTCACAGCCAAAAAAAAAAAACTGCTGAGAAGTGTTTGCGGTGAATGTCTTTAAACCTGCATTAGTTAAAAAGGTTGCTTTGAATTGGTCCCAGTCTGGCAATGTCACTTGCATTAGGACTTCATCACGACGAGAGACTAGGAAAAGAAAAACAGTTCAAAACCATTTGTCAATGTCCATCTCAAATTACTGCTCAACCAATCACCAGCCTCAATCAATAAGTAATCATTAGGGAGGAGGAAAAGAATGTTAGAGGTTGCCATTGGAAGATGCAAGAATAACTAATCAATATGGAGGGATGGATTTTATCATTTTGAAAACAGCTGTCAGGAGGGATGAGTCCTTCTGATTTTGCCATATTTAAAGAAAAAGTAACATCTCTTGATCGAATTTCCTTTATGTCAGGTGCAGTTCACATAAGCAAGCCTGAAGATTTTTTTTTGTCTTTTCATTTAACAGATAAGATAAAAATATGATTTTAAAGATCAATTTCACATGCATTAGATTAAAAGGAGCATTATCTTTAATAAGAGCTTTTAATCTAATTATTGAAAAGGAAAAAAATGGATTCTGATCTTCCAAAGAAGGAGAAAAAGTAATAAAATGCAATGAAAATTAGCATTAAAATCAGAAACAATGCATATTTACTTCACATTTTGAAAAATTGGTACCATTTTTGCACAGTACATTTTCGCATATTGCCTGTTGTCAGTGTTATAATTCTAGTTTTTCTTTTATAGAGCATTGTGTAAATTGTATTACAGAATAATCAAGAACAACACAGCATAAAGGATGAAACAAACCTCCTAATAAACGCTCTGTTTTCTAACCTGCATATCCTGCTCATGGACACTCAAGTTGAAGCCTGTCTCAGCAGCATTAAGAGCATTCACAAATATAAAATCATAAGCAAACAATCCCTTTCACTCACTCAGGGCCAACCAGTTTAGAAGCTCTAAAGGGTCCCACATACACATTTTTGGGATGTGTGAGAAAATTTAAAGAAAAATCCAACCTATACTCAGAGAGAAGGTCCAAACTGCACACAGTCAACGTTCAGGCTGGGATTCAAAGCCAGAATTCTGGAGCTAAGAGGGAGCAGCACTAACCTCTGTGACACCATACCACCACCTTGAAATATGCAATATAAAACAGTTAAGAATATATACAGTATATATAGCAACAATGTGGAAATGGGTACAACTGGGCTTACATGAAAGCAAAAAATAAAAACATTTGAGAAGAGGTATCAGTAAGCCTCATGTTAGTTAATGACATTTTATTTTTTATATTTTGTAAATGCTGTGAAAACTGCCAACCAAATGTGACCGCAATAAGTGGTGATCAGGACCACTTTACAACTCTCAAGCCCCAAACTGATTGACTTTGTGAAGTCTGCATGTTCTCTCAGTGTTTCAGTGGATTTCCTCACACAGTGTGAGAGTATGCAAGGGGTTCCAACACAAGGGGAAAGAGAAGCACTTGTCCCAGACCCTGGGAGTCTGGGGGGGCCAGGAAGGTCTGTGCAGAAATTCGGTTTTCATTATCAGTAATAATATCAACAACAGCAACCGTATGGGGAAACGGAAAGTAGGAATGCATAATGACTTGAACCATTCACGCCATGTAAATCAGCTCCCTGCATCTAGTGTCTAGAGCCCCATTGCCCACCACAGGATAAAAGTGGCCTCCTTCCTCAGTCAGATTTCAGTTATTCATACTGGCTGACCACAGGGGCCTTTCAAAGATAGTGGTTTGAAATCCGTGGGAAATTACTTGTTTACATGTAATGATGTACCAAGAAAGACTGAAATGTCTGGCAGTCTTGTCCTTCGAATGGGATCTTGTAGGCCAAGTGAACTTTATGGCTCTCATTAATGACTTCACAACTGCGAAAGCTTGAAGATAGATTCTGTATACTGTATATAAGAATGATGTTATTTACTATACTTTATTTGTTTTACATGATGTTTAAAAGATATTTTGACGCATTTGGTTTGCAGTGTCAAAAATCTGAGCTGATAATCTTTTACATTTGGATTAAAATGTAAAAAAATACATGCTGGGAATGTTTTTCAGTTGGGTTGAAATGTTACTTAATATACATTGGTAATGTTTTGCATTTGGTTTATGATGTTTTTTTTTATGATGCTTTTTGCAGATGATGTTGTCCTGTTTGCTTCATCAGGCCGTGATCTTCAGCTCTCTCTGGATCAGTTCACAGCCGAGTGTGAAGCGGCTGGGATGAGAATCAGCACCTCCAAATTCGAAACCATGGTCCTCAGCTGGAAAAGGGTGGAGTGCCCTCTCAGGGTCGGTAGCGAGATCCTGCCCCAAGTGGAGGAGTTCAAGTATCTCGGGGTCTTGTTCACGAGTGAGGGAAGAATGGAGCGTGAGATCGACAGGCGGATCGGTGCGGCATCCGCAGTAATGCGGGCGCTGCATCGGTCTGTCGTGGTGAAAAAGGAGCTGAGCCGCAAGGCGAAGCTCTCAATTTACCAGTCGATCTATGTTCCTACCCTCACCTATGGTCATGAGCTATGGGTAGTGACCGAAAGAACGAGATCGCGAATACAAGCGGCTGAAATGAATTTCCTCCGCAGGGTGTCTGGGCTTTCCCTTAAAGATAGGGTGAGAAGCTCAGTCATCCGGGAGGGGCTCAGAGTAGAGCCGCTGCTCCTCCGCATCGAGAGGAGTCAGATGAGGTGGCTCGGGCATCTGATCAGGATGCCTCCTGGACGCCTCCCTGGTGAGGTGTTCCGGGCACGTCTAACCGGGAGGAGGCCCCGGGGAAGACCCAGGACACGTTGGAGGGACTATGTCTCTCGACTGGCCTGGGAACGCCTTGGGATTCTCCCGGAAGAGCTAGAAGAAGTGGCCGGGGAGAGGGAAGTCTGGGCATCTCTGCTCAAGCTGCTGCCCCTGCGACCCGACCTCGGATAAGCGGGAGACAATGGATGGATGGATGGATGTTTTAAAATGCACATTGGTAATGTTCTGGTAGTAACAACGTTATAAAATGGCTAATACTTGTACACTGTGAGGCTGAGGAGGGGCCCATTGATACAGTCCTGTCCTGGGCCCTGACATGTATTATGGCACCCTGAGTGTACACACTTGCCACCTGTGACAGATTTGTGCTTTGGTCAAGTGTTTCCTGGCTGGGTCTTCATCATCCTGAGCTGCAGAAGCTGAGAGGAGTAAATGTATGGCTGAAAACAAGGAAGGGTGTTTAATTCTATGACACGCCCTGATTTTTTACTTGACTGTACTGGTTTGTAATGTAGAGCTTATGAATCTTTGAATGGAAAACATTAATTATTTATCATTAGAGAACAAGATTACAAAATAAAGGTGAAAAATGTATTAGTTTTGTGTGCATAAGAAATACTTTGACCACTTTCACAATTTTTTTCTCTGCACCTCGTGACTTAGCAGTACGAGAAAACCCCCACATATGATAAATTGTTCGACTCAATCTGATGTCTAGTTTTTGAAGACATCAAGGTTTTTGAAGTTCCCCCCTATTTTTGTTTTACTATGCCCGAAAATCCCTAATTGTAGGCCATTTTAGACCATATTGTGTGCAAGAAATTGCACCCTTATGATAAAGAGTAAACCAACAGGTGTCTTCAGCAAAAATGATCAGAAGTACTTGAAGTTGTGTAGGCCACATCAACCGATCCCAGGGGTTCACCCCCTAATGGGAAACAAGGATTCAAAGTTACTCCTTTTCACAAAACTTTGAAGAAATGGCAATAAATAATATAGGTATGTGGAATGCCATTTTATGCTATTACAAGGTTGCTGATCATAAATATGATTATATTTTTTGAAATTTATTTCTTTACTGGTAGTCCTAGTCCTCCGCTAAGAGCCACTCCCAGAAGGATAACAAAAATTAATAAACATAAGCATGTGGGGTATCGTTTTGGACTATTTCAAGGTCAGTGATTACAAATACAATGTTATTTTTTTATTTTGGATCTTTTACTATGGCTCTAGATGTCGTAGTTTGTCATTGGACTAAATTATGAAAAATAGTGGAGATTACCTGAAGAGAATACGCAAAGATCAAAATCGAACATCAGTCCTGTCTTACAAATGTACCAAAACATTAATCAAGAATCAGAATCTAAGAAACAGAAAGGGAACACAAGAACAAAGGATTTTTATCCACAAACTCAGATAGAAAACAAACAAATTGAGAACTTGACCTCGGAAGTGTAAACATGCAATTTTCAGGTCAACTACCTAGCAACAAATACATAACATAGTGGTTGTCAAACTTCACAAAACAGTGTCAAAATGGCAGTAAAAAAGCAATAATGCCTGAAATTACAACTCTAACCTTCCATGGGTCTCTATCAGAGAATGAAAAATGAGAAATTTCTATTACAATCGAGAATATTTACACTTTAAATGTTTAAACTGAAGCACACATTTTAATATTTCAAATATCTGATGCAACTATTCTTGTTTATTATGTATTTGTACCTCATGAAGTAAATCACTATATTTTTTATGAACATCCCAAACTAGGGCGGCCTATTATAATTCAAACTTTTTTTATACTTTCGACAGCACCTTTGCAATTACGACTTGTATCATATTCTTCTATTATGGATGCATAAAGTCCTCCATACAATGGTATGGTAAGCATTGTCACACACGTGCAAATAGGAGGACATTGTATGGACCAAGCCAGGGGGTGGAAGGGTGCACTAAACCTTCTCCTGTTATCTCTGCAGACCAGCCGCGGAAAAACCTGTCTGATTCAGAGCGGATGACGTCACTTCCAGTTTCAGCGCCCAGAAGAATATCACTTCCGGTTCCCTTACATCACTTCCTGTCTGATCCCTTAAAGCTGCCATCTTTGTAAACCCTCGGCAGTTCTGTTTTGGACTCCATAATAAGAACATCTGTGCACTATTTAAAAAGCCTTTTGCAGCCAGGAATAATATACGGGTGGCTGCCTCAAACATTTTTAAGTGTGTCGAGTCTATTCATTTCATACATATATCTCAAAATCAGTTTATCTAGTAGATAGTCACAAGTGCCAGAGCCTATCCTTGAAATGCTGGGTGCCAAGTAAGAAACAACCCTAGATGTGGTTGCACAGTCATTCACACCTGGGCCAAGTTCAAGTCGCCAATCAACCTAAAGTTTAAGAAAAAGTTGAGCATCTGGAGGAAAACCCACACGTTCAACTGACTTCATTGTTTTATATGCGAGTGACTCCTTAACCCAAGACTAATTACAGGAGGAAATTGAAGCTCATGTTCATTTTGCAACTTGCTTAGAGTCAAATAATGAGTCACAGGTAGGAATTGAACTGTCAATGTGGAGCTTAAAGTGCAATGCTCTATCCATACAATACCCTACCAACCATAAGAGTTCAAAGAATATAACTGAAATGCACAAGCATCAAGTACAGTAATAGCATTAAATAGTTGTATAATGCTGCTTTAGACATCCAATTCAGAAATTCAGCTCCCTTACATGTCTCTATCTGGAGTTTGCACATTCTCCCTATAGTGTATCTCTGTAAGTCTGCTTGTTTGGTTAATCTTTTTTTTTTCATTTGTACTATGTTTTACTAAAGAAAGTTTAATTGTGTAAGAATACTACCTGCATAGAAATCCCATGCTGGATAAACATACATAGACACAGAGATCTCCAACCAACTAAGTATGATTCGGGTTCACAGAGGGCCAAAGCGTACCTGACAACAATTTTGCAGGAAACGGCTCTGTACAAGAGGCACCAGTCCATTGTGTCAGATGCTCTCACAAACAATCCCCCATTTGGCCATTTTAGAGTCTCTATTTAATCTAACTAGCTTATTTTTGGGTATGTGGAGACACAGGGAGAATGCGCTAACTCCTCTAGGACAATGGCTGGATTCAAACCTGGATCTCTGAATCTATGAGGCAGCAGTGCTACTCATTCTGCCAACACGTCCTCCCCTAAAAATCAAAAAATAGTATTGCAAATGTATGCTGCAAAATTGTTAATTCTAGTTTAAAATGAGTATCCACAGGAGTCTGTCACATTATTGCATTCTTATATCAAAGAGTATAATGACCTGTAATGGATCGGTCCACTTAATTTCCCTGCTTCTTTATTTGCAATAATGTTTAATTATATTGTTCTGTGAAACTGATGATGTATTGAAAACTTGCAAAGAATGAATCATCTGAAATGGTTATGATCATTAAGCTTAATTAAAATGTGAGACAGAACAGAAGGTGAAAACAGACAGTAGTTTAATGACACTCTCAGAAACTGTGTTTTATTAGCTAGTACAAATTATGTTTACCCACCAAGCTAGCAGATAAAATTGCTGAAAATTGCCTCACATGATGTGAATGTCTTATGTTCACCTCTAATGTGAAATGTCATAACCTCCCTGGCTATAAACCATGTGGTATTTGTTCACACAGGAGCTTATGGTGAAGGAAACAGAGGTGACATATGCCCTGTGTGTTGCCCTGTCTGATGAACAGCATCCCCATTTATCATTTATGATGTGTGATCAGAAAGGTGTTTAGAGTTCACACATCCCACAATGTAATACTTAGCATCTACAGTATATGGTTCAACAACAGAAAACCCTAGATGATATTTACTAATGATCGTATTGCCTTTGGTCCAGTAGCCTTCTCTTATTAATTCATCAAATATCATTTGAACGTTTACTGATTTTGAACAACAGCAATCCATACGTTTTACACAAATGTGTTGAAAAGTAATCTGTCCCTTTTGCCAACTAGGCAGCCTCTAGTGTCCATTCCTAAACTAATGATGCTCCACTGCTTTGTAGTATATTTACTGTCTAGTGTTTAGAGAGAAAATGGACATGCATGGAATTTCTGATTAGAGGAGTGGATTTCACTTGCTGCCAGTTGATTTTTGGACTTTTCAAACTGAATGGATACTGAGTTAAAGTAGAAAGAAAGAATTACTTGTTGTAGGACAGTGTGCAGGAAACAAACTCTCATTGACACAGGATGCCACCGTAGAAAGAGCTCTGGTCCATCATAGAGTATCCTCCCACTCACTGATACCCGGCCAGTATACAGTTACCATGGAAAATAATTTGAAAGACTCTGGGATGGGGAGAAAAACATCCAGTAACTCATGGAAGTGCACTGTGAAGATGCCAACTCCTTACAGACAGTGAGTTAAATGCTGGACTTAGGAGGTGTGAAGCAATTGCACAAAAAACTGTACCTCCATTATAACAAAATATTAAAAGCTGCAAAAGATTCAGTATTCATCATGCAGTTTTCTAAGCTACATCTGATAATTATAACATTTATTGATCCATTTTATGTATGTAACCATGCTTGGTTATTTACCAAAACTTTCCTTTACACTTTTTGCTATATGATAAGATGGTAGGTACCTCACAGACATACATTTATGCATATTGAATTTTGGCTTCAACTTATACTTGATGCAGATTTCAAAGTTTTCCTGTTAACTTATTAGCTATTAATTGGTTTCTACCCTCTTTTATTTATTTACAAAATAATCCAAGGATTTGTAAAACAATAGCAATTTCAATCCCTTAGATACATTTGCCAAAACTTCAGAATGACATGCTGGATAAGTTCTAACATTTCAATATAGCCTGAAGACTTGCTAATTTAGTCTAGCATACCTTAAATATGTTTGGAATATGCTCTTAATTTGTTTATGTCATTTGTACGTGTTTTTTCACATATGCACTCTCCTTTTCTGGGTTATTATCCACTGAATCAACAAGGTATTTAAAAGGGCAGACTCAGTTATAGGACGCATGCTGAACCCCCTGGAGGTCAGAAGAAAGGAGAAAATTAAAACAAAACTGAGCATCTTGATTTAGAAGGCTGCACATCCTCTCTCTGACACACTAACACTGAAGACTTTCAGACAAGGAATTATTCAGCAGAAGTGTGTCAAGAAACACTATTGGGGGCTCCTTTATACCAATGGCAATATGCCTGCATAATGATGCACTGTGACTGGGACTGACAAGTCAAAAGTTTCCTTTCGCATTCTGGTGTGTTTTCAAGCCATTCTGTATGTATGTATTTATTTATTTATGCATTTATTTATTTATTTATTTAAAGAGCTTCTGCAAAAGTCAAATTTCTCCCTGGTGACAAATAAAGTTCTGTCTATCTATCTATCTGTCTAACTGCTAGACAAACATGTTGAGAGCAAGTGCAGCCAATGATATAGGTGGGGCTAAGAATTTCCATCCATCAATCCATTTTCCAACCCACTGAATCCAAACACAGGGTCACGGGGGTCTGCTGGAGCCAATCCCAGCCAACACAGTGCACAAGGCAGAAAACAATTGTGGGCAGGGTGCCAACCCACCGCAGGACACACACAAACACACCAAGCACACACTAGGGCCAATTTAGAATCGCCAGTCCACCTAACCTGCATGTCTTTGGACTGTGGGAGGAAACCGGAGGAAATCCATGCAGAGAACATGCAAACTCCACGCAGGGAGGACCTGGGAAGCGAACCCGGGTCTCCTAACTGCGAGGCAGCAGCGCTACCACTGTGCCACCATGCCGCCCTAGGGCTAAGAACTTTAATACTCAAAATGACAAACAACTTTGCAAAAGATTTCTCTTCAGCAGTTAAAACCATTTAAGAGGAGGAGGACATTGGGAGCATGCACTTATAGCGAACTACCTACATTGGGATCCGTGTGCAGTGGGTGACACCTCAGCACCACACTGGAACAGTGTGAGGTTTTTTTACGGTGGCTGGAATGCCAATCCTGCCACCATCCCCCAAGTTATTCCTGTAAGTTGGAGGACCTGCTTGCAGGGCAAAACCAATTAGGAAGGAATTTATTTTTTTACTTTTGTTTCATTGCAGCTTTTATTTCAGCTTAGCCCATTTGTATTTAATGATTATCTCTGTCTTTAGTATACAGATTCAGTTCTTCACATTTTCTGACCATTCTTTTAGATACTGCTCTTAACCTAGATGACTAATCAGTCATCCACCACTCTTTAACAGATTATGGCTGATGATGAACAGTTCATTTTGAAGTTACGTTATGGGTATTTATTTGTTAAAATATAAAAGCTTGGTAATAATTGCCAGATATCACTGACCCATTTTGATTCCATTTATCTTCTTGGTGTCCTACGGAGCCATTTGGTGCTAAAGGTACATTGACCCAGCTACTGTGTTTATAGATTGAAAAATCAGAATGAGCCTTTGATATCAATGTTTACTAACACAGAACCAGGAAGCCATTTTATTACAGTTATGGGATTGATGTCGTGGCGTTTAAAGTGGAAGAATGGCATATAAAGCATTGTGGTAGAATGGCCAGCAGGGAATGTTGGCCAGCTGGCCTACTGCAGGTCACCCGAGCTCTTATTTTCATTGATCCAGCAGGTTTGAACTTTACTTTTCCTGTTCTTGTCTGCCTTACCATAACTACAGTATATTGAACTATATTTACTATACTGAACATTTGCTGACATATTTTAACTGAAGACAGTTTCCTCTGTATTAGTCATATGTGTGTTTATAAAAGTAATTATTGTAAGTTCGTGTACCTTACTGTTATAATAAATTATATTTGTAAATCTTTATAATCTCTCAAATTCAGTAATCAGCGAAAAGTGTTGTTTAAAAATAATCAGAAGTGAATTGAATAAAGGGCGGCATGGTGGTGCAATAGTAGCACTGCTGCCTCACAGTTAGGAGACCCAGGTTCGCTTCCCAGATCCTCCCTGTGTGGAGTTTCCATGTTCTCCCCGTGTCTGTGTGGTTTCCTCCCACAGTCCAAAGACATGCAGGTTAGGTGCATCGGCGATCCTAAATTGTCCCTAGTGTGTGCCCTGCGGTGGGCTGGTTCCCTGCCCAGGAATTTGTTCCTGCCTTGCGCCCTGTGTTGGCTGGGATTGGCTCCCCTGACCCTGTGTTCGGATATAGTGGGTTGGATGATGGATGGATGAATTGAATAAGCTGTATATAAAATAGTTCTACACCCTTTATTTATTGAGAAACATGTAAAAGACTAGGCTAAACAACCAATCATACAAATCCATCCATCCATCCATTTTCCAAGTGAATCCGAACACAAATCTGTTTATACTTTTATGGAGTTCTTGGGGAGTTAATTTATTCCATCAGCATCAGATCCAAGGTAGGAACCACTGCAGAATACGCACACGCCTTCACTCACGCAAATTTAGAGTCACTAGTTAAATGAATAAGTAACTTTTGAAAAGTGTATTTTAATTAATGTGCTAACACATCTTTTAAAGCTATACTGTACACATACTGCACAAGAAGGCTTAGAAGTCACAGTGCAATTACATCCCATCAAGAGACTGCAGGCAGGGTGGAATGGGTGGAGAAGAGAGTCAGGAGTAATTTGTGACAGACGGGTATCAGCAAGAGTGAAAGGGAAGGTCTACAGGACGGTAGTGAGGCACTAGTGAGGACAGTGGCACTGAACAGAAAGCAGGAGACAGAGCTGGAGGTAGCAGAGTTAAAGATGCTAAGATTTGCACTGGGTGTGATGGGGATGGATAGGATTAGAAATGAGTACATTAGAGGGTCAGCTCAAGTTGGACGGTTGAGGTCAGAGAGGCGAGATTGTGTTGGTTTGGACATGTGCAGAGGAGAGATGCTGGGTATATTGGGAGAAGGATGGTAAGGACAGAGCTGCCAGGGAAGAGGAAAAGAGGAAGGCCTAAGAGAAGGTTTATGGATGTGGTGAGAGAGGTCATGCAGGTGATGGGTGTAACAGAACAAGATGCAGAGGACTGAAAGATATGGAAGAAGATGATCCGCTGTGGCAACCCCTAACGGGAGCAGCCAGAAGAAGAAGAAGAAGGGACAAACTGAAAGTATGCAGCCCCATTTTATGCTTATTGTTTGTTCTTTTAGGTTTAGGCTCTCTTTCTTCAGCCAGTTTTCAGTGAGGTGTGTCTGAATGACCTCAAATGAAGTAATAACAAGACGAAATGTGCTCACTAGTGATTAATCTGGACAATACAGAGTGTACCAAAAGACGTAATGTAACACTTTAAAACTGTATTTTATTTCTCTTTTTTGAGACAGCATTTACATAGGGTTTGCCTAGAGGTGCCCCAAAACGTCTCACTGTCTTTGCTTTGTTATTACAATAGTAAAATGCACAAAAATAAACTTTTAGTCTAAAAGCCAATATAATATGTCACAAATTAAAAAATGAAAAATAGGCAAATCCTTTTTTACCGATGTTTAATTCTTCTAAAATTCATCACCATCTCCCTCTTAATTTATTTTGGGAGCCAAATAACTTTATGCTGGCAGTGGACACTAAATGAGCTGCCTTCTGTGGACTTCCATGTTAGCTTCACCATTGACAGATCTTTTTTATTGGAAAAAAATGAATAAAGCAATGATGCTCTTGACAAGCAAAAGAGTTCATTGATCCATCCATCCATTATAGGGTAATGAGGAAAAGACCACCTGTTAGCCACAGCATGGCACACTAACCATCACACTCACTCTTACCGAGAACAGAGTGACGGGTAATATAACCAATTATGCCTCTAAAGACCTACAATTTTTTCTTGTTCTGGTCCCTGTCTGTCTGGACTTTGCATTGACTTTTTTTTTCTACGGGTACACTGCAAAAAATGCATAAGCAAGAACTAGACAAAAACTTTAAATGGGAGTTGTTCTGCTTTTATTTAGCCAAAAAATAAAATCTGCCAATGGGGCAAGCAAAATTTACTTGACATGATTTCTTAAAGTAAGTTAAATAATCATAAATTTACATTTTTTGATAAGTTAATAATTCTTATAAGATTTAATATCACAATATAAATACTTTTCACTTTTTTGCAGTTTGCAATTTGTGGATTCTAAACTATCCCAAAATGGTAGATGATGCTGAGCATGCCCTGGGATGAACAGACACCCCTCTCTGGTTTGGTTTGTGCTTTGTGCTCTTTGATGCCATAATAGGTTCCTACTTCATGTAACCATGCACTGGAAAATGGTTGAATTAGTAAGAAAAGAGAAGAATCATGTGTATTAAACCATAGGTCTTAATTATGTATTAGAATTTAATAGGCTATTAATAAAAAAAGAAAAAATTAGAAGCAGCCCTAAAGAACAAAACTTAACTCATTTAAAAAATAAACAACACTTTCACAAAGAAGTCTTGTCCAGGCAATTGAAGAGACTAATCACTCACATAGTCTTATTATGTTTATCAAATTTCAGACAACTTTATACTTACGATAAAAAAGGGATACGATCTCACAACAACATTAATTTCCAATCACACCCGACCCCCCCCCCCCCCCCCCCCCAACAACCCCCCTGGCCTCCATTCACAGACACAAACAATTTATCAGGCATTTTGTCTCCCAGTATATTTTGTTTATTACACACTGAAGTGATTCCCCCAGTGTGATGCTCCACATGCAGCCAACGTGGTATTGATAGAGACGGGCAGGCCTCTACATGCTGGCAGCATCGAGGAAATGGCGAGCAACACTAATACATTTTTGTCCTGTGAAATGATAGAGCGTGGCTTTTTGAAATAGTTGGTCTTGATGTTTTTTTGCCCCACAGGGGGTCAGCCATGTAAGAAACATAAAGGCCAATTTAATTTGCGCATCCGCGGCTACAAAGTATTTTAATTCAGACAGCTGTGACTGAAGAGTTAATATTTTACTTGTCAAAATCCAAACGAAGGCTAGTGAATCACTGTAATTCTCATTAAGAGGCTTTCCCCCAGTAGCACCCTAATTCAAAATAATGAAAGTAAAGACGGAGTGAGATTCTAATACCAGTTGAGGCCTATCTTTTAATATTTCTCCTGTGATGGATTAGGGATTGGGGAAATTCATCTCAGATCATAGAGCCTAATTTAATAAGGGATCATTCCAAGAGTATTGCATTTTATAATAATGTCATTTAATGTGTCGCCTTCCATTTTTACTGTCCCATATGTATGCTTATATAATGGTGCCAGAGGGATAAACTTTTAAAGCAGCAGCAACACTTTTTTATTTTCTTGAAGAGACTCTTTCGCAAAGATTAAAGTCCATCAGCAGTGGTATACACTGGCCTAAGCCAGAAAACATCACAACACATTCAAATAGTCTCTCTCTCTCCTTCGCTCAATCTCTCGCTCAGCTTTTTTCTTTTATATTATATTTAAACCAAATTATATTCATAACAGGATGGCACAATAGCAGACTAGTTAGTGTTGCTAACACACACCTGCTGACATCCAGGTTCAGGTCCCAGTCATTTACTGCCTGCCTGGTTGAAGTTTGCAAATGTGTGTTGTGTTCTTGTTTACTGGAGGGGCTGGGGGTTTGGGTTGTCTAGTTACATCCAACTGCTCGAAAATTGGCTTGAGCAAGAGTTTGCATTGTTGCCTGACAATGCTGTAAGTTAAGTCTTGAACTCTCGACTTCATTTCTACTGAAGGTTCAACAGCTGAAATTTTAAGTTCCCTTTTTTATTGCTCAGCGTGAAATCTTTATTGACTTTTTTTTGCAGATACACAATGAAGTCATCCTTCTCTGACGCATCCAAAAGAGTTTGCATTTTAGTGCGGTAATATATAATAATTGCCAAGAGAGGTTTGCAACACCATTTTTATCGCTGCTTATTTGTTATAGAATTCTCTGAGCATCATCATAGTATAATTAGACATTATCTAGGAAGAAAATAAGAGCACATATTGCCTTTTTGTCCCATTCTTAATCCTGTATTTGAGCCACGTCTTCTCTTGTTCAATAACCTCATTATAGCACAGAAATGTTTTGTCACAATTGGCATCTTTAAGAGCTTTAAGAGATGGAAATCTGCGTAAGCAAGATCTTTGTTGTGCTTTAAAACACATGGTTGTACATTGAGGAAGCAACATTTTTTATAGGGCTGAGCTGTTCTTAAATGCTTCTGCAGCTTTTTGAGAGTGTCAGGTCAAAGATCTGTTAATAGTTTGACCAGTTTGTATGATGTCTACCAAAATTACCCAATCTGCCTCACAAAAAGTGTCGCTATGACGTTTCCTGCTGAAGATGTAACCTTTACTAACCCATGTGATGATATTCCATTGACTTTTCTTTGGTCTCAATCCATGCAAGAATAATTTCACTCTCAGCCTTAAAACAGAATAGAAAATCTGCACACCTCAGTTTTGTGATGTAACCCAATCTGTATGCACTTTAATGTCTTTATAAAATGTTCTTCACACTTTCCTTGGATAAAGAGAGCTCAGTTGCAGTTCTTCTGGTTGTATTCCATCAGTCCTATCAGGTAAGCTCATCAGTGTGCTGAGCCACTGATGTTGCTAGTTGGCTAGACTGAGGTTCAACAATCAGTTCCTCTTGGTTTTAGACATAAAAGCTAACATCAAACAGTGTAGGAGAACACTCTGACATAAACTCTCCACAATGGTGGAACAGGTGTTTAGAACACCAGAAAATGAATTGTTAAGTCTTTCTGGGAGAGGATGGGTACTTAGTCAGAGGACAGTCATCAGGCCAAAACTAAAAATGAAAAGTCTGTTAAGTTCAAAACAAAAGGCAAACATCAGTGGTCAAAATCAAAACTAACAGATTAAAGTCCGTAATAAGATACTATTTACCAAAGAAAGTATGTTTGTATTATCCAAAAGCCAGGATAACATTCTTACTGTGCTGACATCTAAAATAGTATTGTGGTGATGAAATCACATCAGCAATTATGTGACCAGCAATGGTCCTTGCCTTTTTAACTAATATGAGTGCATCAATGGAAAATATAACTAAAATCACAGGGCCTGCATGAAAAACCAGTTCCAAAATGGCATCAAGATAGACATTATCATCATAATAACAATAAAACTAAGAAATTAATTATTAATTACTTAAATTCAAGAAAAGCCCACTGTTTTGTGCTAGTATATGGATTGCTGCATTTCACTGTGGCTGCAGACTGTTTCAGAATGACAACAGATTAAGTTGTAGACATAAGTAAATTATACAAAGTGTTTTTTGGACATCCCTTATATAATATAAAGATTAATTGGCTTGCTGACTTGGCATCTTTAATTTGCTGGGTGTCCTTGTGAGCTCAGTAATATGCTGCCCCTACAGGGTGGATTCCTGCATAACACCCCTTACTATTACTCTCTTTGTCTGTACAACAGATGTAGCAAGTAAAACAAATGCAATGTGATCTGTACCATTTAAAATGCTTCTTAATGTGACGGACAGGCATCACCCGCACAGAAATCCAAACAGAGACTGGGGTTTCCATATCTTTCCATTAAGTCCAATTGTAACTCCAGCACAACCTCCAAAGAATCTGCATTACAGTTTAACAACAGTGTGATTTTCACCACAAAGTGCATTTCATGACCATTCTGTTAAAATTGATTTGTTTTTTGCTTTCCAGTCTTTTGCATTTTTCATCTTTTTTGTAGTTTTCCCCTGCTCCTGGATTGTTCTGTTTTTTGTATTTCTTCTAATTTTACACCAGTCCTTTTCCTCATAATTATGTGTTTACAGACCAAATTTATATTCCACCTGTTGATTTAGCTCTTTGCAGGGGCATTAGCTGTTCCAGCTTTTGTTGTTCAACTTCTATTTGATGATTGCTCTTTCCAGGTTTGTGCTGTTTCATAGATCTTGTTTGGTTGGAAATCCTCTGGTTTCAACTCTAAAGATTTAGTTTTTTGGACTTTGGATTTTGGCCTTACTTTAGTTAATTGTTTATTGCATTATGCTACTTTGAAGGAATTCTGGCCTTCTTCTGTCATTTTCCTGATTTTAATTTTGTGACTTTTTGAATTTTCATTTTAGAAAATTTTAATTCTGGACTTTTATATTTTTGGATATTTTTTAATTCTGCTGAATTTTCTTTTAGCAAATGTAATTAATTATAATAATATTATTTATTTAGGTTGGGGGTTTAACAGTTTTCCTGCCCCTTTTGAGATTTTTTATGTCTTTTCTGGAGTATGATACACCTAAATCATGTGTTTTCTCCAAAACAAAATACTGTATGTGAGGCCTCCAAAGTTCAGCCAAGAAGCAGGCCAGGACCTTCAATGGTCTTCCCAGCAGAAGCTCACTTAATCCAGCCAAGCACCAAATACTACTAATATCAGCTGGAACATGCACAGAAAATGAGGGAGCCATCAAAATAACTATAAAAATAACAAAAATAAATTGAAAGCCTCACAAGGAGGAGGAACACCGTAAACCTCTGGGTTGATCACAAAAAGAGCAACAAAGAAACTTTATAAAAGATTTATTACAAAACGGGTGATTCACAGAACAAAAGCTCAGAAGAGTCAAAGAAGACAAAAAAAGTTGCCTAAAAAGGGAATCCAATTCCTAAAACAAAAGTCCATATCCTTAAACAGTGCAAAAATGTTAAAAAGCCAGAATATCCACAGAGCAACAATAAACAACAAGACAAGAACTCATCAACTCCAAAGCACATACAATGTACGACAGAGGGACTGCAATTGAGCCTTTATAGGGCTGGGAGCAGTTACTCCACAGAGACTGACAGTTGGCCCCATATCTTGGAGAACTACCTACAAAACACAAGGGATATGGCGGAACAAATTTAAGTACATCGAAACTATATAATAAACAAAATTAACATAAAATACATAATTGGGCAAATAATAAAAACAAACAACATCAACATAAACTATAATAATCAAACAATCAAAAATGAACAAAATGGACATAGAAAAGAAATGTAAGCATAAGCCAGAGATTCTGGGGCTGTAGAAGCCCTTTTTATCATCTGGTCAGCTTAACTTGCTTCAGTCGGGTGATGTAACATGTGGTATAAAGATGTCTCTGGTTTTATAAGACAAATACTGTATGTTAAACTTCAATTTATATAAACCAAATGGAACATATTTAGCTTTACAAAGGTTTGTTTAGAGCCAAATGGAAAACACTTCACTTACTTAAATGAATGTCCTTTCATTAAAATGTTTTCCTAGGCATAGCTACGCCCCAACAAACCTTTTTGGTGAAGGTGGGCATGTGTCAGAGTGTCTGTTAAAAGACTGATATGCCTTCCAAGTTTGCTTTCTACCTTGCACTGACGGTACCTAGGGTAAGCAATGAACTGGATATGTTGCTTAGAAAATAAATTAATGTATGGAGGTGATCACAATAAAAAGAATGAAAATATGTGCAGGAAAATAGAAAGTGGCTGTAGAGTTGAAGTCAGACCTGGCAAACTAAACAGATATTTTGACATCTTGGCCCAAACCATTCAGTTACAATCTATTGGAAAACCGGCTTTGGTGACCAGCTAGCAGCACATTACCACACATATACACATAAAAACATACATTTTGTACTTTTCTCTTATAGCCATAACTATAAAAACTAAGAATTATTAGAAATATATGTATAAAACAAAGAAGTGACACTCAGTACAATTGCATGTAGCACTTGTTACAACTCATTTCTCCTGTCTGCCATTCGAACTCATATAATTTTTTCCTTAAATGTGTTAGGAAATGTTATTTTTGAAATGACATGACCAAAAGGAATTATTAAAGCTTCACTCTCGCACCCCCTTCAGAAAGGTTTTCCTGTTCTTACAGTCATATTTACATAATCATTTGTTTTATTACCTACATACCTGAGGAGTGCAGGCCAAACATTCAGTGCCTGGGAGCGCAGAGTCTGTGAATCTAATGTGATCAGCTCCTACCCACCTGTCTGGCTACCACAGGTAGATTTGCCCACAATTGTAATGTTAAGTTCTACAATCACAGCACTTTAGAACCTGTCAAAACATGGAAGTCTTGCATTTTTATTTTCTTCATATTGCCTGTTTTTCATAACTGCCACTTATCTGTTGATTTCAGACCATTTGCCAGTGTTCATCTCACATTAAGTCTTCACAGGCATATTTCATTCTTGCTCTCCAGACAAATATTGTTTTTTTTCTCCATGAATTCAACAAATAAATTATTTTCTGTGCTATCCAATAATATCCTGTTCCATAGTTGTCCTGGGGAGGGCTAACGAGAGGTTTTTTTTTTTAAGAAACACAGTACATTAACTCATATTCAGATTACAAAAGAGGTGAAATAATTGGTGTATCTGTTCAACATTTATTTATTTTTCTTATTGCATTATGCCAATTTCAGGGTAGATTTGTACCTTGTTATATGTGATTGGGATATGTTCTGTGTTCCTGAAAGGCTGAATTTGATTTAAGTGGGTAAATAAAATGAAGAGCTGCGTATGATGCATGACCATCAAATACAGTGTGTAGTGGTGAGGACTGAACTAGCAGCCTTGAGGTATCCAATCCAAAACTGACCAACTAGTCACTAATTATCCCAGCACACACAAGTTTGGAATGTTGAAGGAAACCAGAGTACCAGAAAAAATTCACACAAAAACAAGAAGAATATGCAAACTGTGGCATAAATTGGATTTGAAACAAAGCTACTGGTGCTCCGCAGAAGCAACGATGTGCCTGGCTTATATGGCTCTTCTCATCTTTTGATTTGACCTTCCACCTCACATTTCAACCCAGACCCTTCTCTCTGATTGATCTCCAAGTTATGACTCTTTCCTTTGTTTATCTACATCACAGTTTGTCATTCTGTTCCTGATCCTTTCCTCCATTCTCTCCCTGTCTGCACAACAGTAGTTGCTAGAATTCTAAAATTATTTCAAGGATGCAGTGCAAAATTTTCCAGAAAGTCACAAAGAATCCTAAACATCCATCCATCGTCCAACCCACTGAATCCAAACACAGGGTCACGGGGGTCTGCTGGAGCCAATCCCAGGGCGCAAGGCAGGGAACCAATCCCGGGCAGGGCGCCAACCCACCGCAGGACACACACACCAAGCACACATTAGGGCCAATTTAGAATCGCCAATCGACCTACAGTAACCTGCATGTCTTTGGGCGGAAACTGGAGCACCCAGAGGAAACACACACAGAACATGCAAACTCCACGTGGGGAGGACCCGGGAAGCGAACCCGGGTCTCCTTACTGTGAGGTAGTAGCACTACCACTGCGCCACCATGCCGCCCGAATCCTAAACAGTTCCAAAGAATTTTAGCAGGTTTGTTATGTCCCTGCAAAGTTCAATGTTTAGGATTGGTCAACAAACTGAGGGATCACACACATCTACCAAAGAAATGTTGGGACAGAAAACAGGTTGCTCATTTTAATAACTAAGTTCCAAAAAAAAAAAAACACCCACTCGATGGTTAAATAACAAGAACAGAAAAAGAACATATCGCCCCATAAGACTGGCAGATGAATCAAAGCTCTGTGAGGTGGTCACGTTATCACGTCCTGCAGTCTGCTCTTCCCAGAATGAGACAGACCCTGCTGGATGCATCTCGGTTTTATAGTCGATGGACCAGAAGGAGCAGATTCAGTCGACCTCATTGGGCGATTTCTCTGAGTTATGTGTGAAAGAAGACAATGTCATCAGCGACAGTGACCCCTTGTGTCCCGGAGTGGTAGTGCTTACCTTTTATGAGCCTGGAAGGTGACCGTCTGATGCACATGGTTGACAGATTCAAGAAGACATTGGGCAGATACAGTACAGATCTCTCTGGAGAATATTAAGGCAAACACTACTGTGAACCAAACATAAATAATATCTTGCATTTGCCAGAAAACACAAATCACCTGGTTGATTCCCAAAGTCTTTTGGGAACGTATACTTTGAACAGATGACTTAACCGCTGGACTTTTTGTATGACATGAGTCACATTATGTCTGACATAAAGCAAACGCAGAGTTCCACAGCAAGAGCATTATACCAACATTCACACACAGTAGCATGCTGAGGCAGGGACTGAAGAAACCAAGAATTCTGCTCTGCATAAGAAAATGTATAAGAATAATGTCTGATTATCTAATCATGAGCTAAAGCTTATGTTAAGTAATGCAGAAAGACAATAATCCAAGAACACAAAAGCAAGTCCACATCAGAAGAGTTGACCAGAAGCAAAATTCAGAATTCAAGTGTAGACCATAACTGAATAGAGATGCTGTGGCAGGACCTGAAATGAGCAGTTCATGCTTGAAAACTACCAGCATTTCTGAGCTGAAGCTGTTCTGTAAAGAAAAGTTGGCTAAAATTTCTTCATCATAATATGAAAGACTGACATTTATTCTTAAGGAAGCATTTGGTTGCATTCATTGAAGCTAAAGGTGCCGCAAGCAGGTATCAACTGTTAGGTTGGTGCTTACTTTTTCACACAGTGAGGTTGGTTTTGTACAACCTTTTGTTTTAATCAATGACATCTCTCTAATATTGGATTTTGTATAAACACATTAAAACAATCATTGTCAAATATTTGCAGTAATAAAGAAAATCAGGAAGTATGTCCAAGATTGGATCATGCCTTGTGATGTAATATTCTGGCTTCAGGAAATCCTCAGTCGCACTAAGCAAGTGTAAAACCTGGCAAATGTCATGATTTAGGCTGAAAAGTGATGCTTTGTAGCTTTTCCTTTAAGAGAAGCCATATTGGGTACTGTTGTCAGTCCTCATTACCAGCCCCGTGGGCTGATGGCAACCCAACATTCGATGTCATGACTCTTCTGATGTAAAAGATGATAGCACACATTGCACTGTATCTAAACTTTGAATAAAGAAATGTAAAGCTGAAGTAAAAACAAAAATAGAAAATAAAAGTACTAGTCTCATAATAACTTTGATAGGAGCCGACTCTGAGTAAAGAGCAATATTTGGTTTTTGGGAATAGTGTGAGAAAATAAAAGAAATAAGGAACTGTTTAGTTTAGTAATGACTATTCAGACTTGACTGTGTCTATTGGCTAATGGTTCGATTTTGAAAAACAACTTCAAAAGACATTAAAGGCATTTGACATCTGCCTGTTTCAAGAGAATTCATTTAGAAGATCCTCTCTGTCACTGACAACATACCCCAAAGGTCCATTATCATCAAACAACCTTAATAACAATGGTTCTAAACTACAAGACTCCATCTTTCTGTAGTGAGAGTGGTAAGAGCCAGAGTCCGGAACTATGGGTTAAACCATAAAGGCAAGGAACTTCAGATGCCTTAGAATGTACTGTTTTTTTCTTTTCAGGGATGACCAGAAGTATCATAAAGAAGACACACCCCAAAAAGTTGCAAAAAATACTGCAGAGGTGTCCCGTCCCATTAAGGTCATCACATTTTCCAGGTCCCAGAAGAGGTGTGATCGAAGTTAAATACTAGCAGTGAGGAAGGTAGCACCTCTGTGTGAGACTAGTCCTGATGTTATTTGAAGAGCACGTTTTGGAAAGGTCTCTACCACATGTCAGGAATTTTGACAGGATGAAAGCATTGTTGAGTTTAAATATTGATTATATTCTTTTCCAGGATTTTTTATGTTGAGAGGACAAACTCCCTCCAGCTTTGCAAAGTCTATAAAGTCTATACATTATTCCTAACTTACTTATTTGAGACCATATTTGGACCATTAAAGTCATTGCTGTTATTTTGGAATAGAAAACATAGTGAGAGCGTTTATTTTGGTTGGCTGACTGCCATTACATGGTCATGTGTGAAATCCTTACTGACATTTGTGAAAAATGCATTCATAACTGTGGCAGAAAAAAAATGATGTGTGGGTGATGTCATTGTAATAGAATAATGTGAAAGTTAGTAGCTATAGCTGTGGCTTCAGCATTCAGGATGTACAGTGGTGAAGTGAATCTTCTGACTTTGTGGAGTTGGCATTTTCTTCCTATGACTTTGAAGTCTTTTCTCAAGGCTCTATGGTTTTCTCCCAAATCCCACAAACATGTATGTGAGACTAATAGGTGATACTAAATTGGTCTATCAGAAGTGAGGCAACATTTATATAGAGAATTAATTACCTTCCAAATCACAGACACCCAACCCAGCATTGGTCCCTGCCCTGCTTCTTGTGCTACACAGATTATCACGCCACGTCACTTGCCCTGTTTGACCCTAGATTGTACTGATCAAGCTTCAAAATGGATGGATGCCGCAATTCATTTATGATTTTAATCAATTCATTTTGCTGTATTCTGCGGTGGGTTGGCACCCTGCCCAGGATTGGTTCCCTGCCTCGTGCCCTGTGTTGGCTGGGATTGGCTCCAGCAGACCCCCGTGACCCTGTGTTCGGATTCAGCGGGTTGGAAAATGGATGGATGGATGGATTTTGCTGTATTATTTTGGTGAAATAATTTTATTTTTAAAACTACTAAAGGATCAAGTGTTTCTTCTATCATTTTAAATTTATCTATATTACATTTTCCTTCTTTTTTTATGGCATACATAAAACCATTACATTCTTAATGACTGAATTAAATAATCGTGAACTTGCACAATTTAGCTACTTGGAGCTTCAAAAGGATTTCAGAAGTGTGCTGAAAAATGTGTTGAGTTGTTTGAACACTGTGTTTGAGATGACCCATCTGATAAAGTTAATAGGATTACAATATATGCGTGCATCTTTCAATACTTTCCTTAATAAAAAGAGATCAAAAATATGTAAGATGTCATCAGCAGGTGTATTTCAAGGAAAATTTGAAAAGAACTGCTTATAGCTGTAAGGTGGAAAATGATTATCTGTTGCAGTAACGTATTAATACTGTAAATGAACTGGAGCTATCATGCTATTATATTATGAGAATGAAGGGGTGATGCAGTTTTAATGGCTGCAGAGTCATCATTTTGAATTTCAAACCATTCATATTCCCCTCATGTTCTCATAGATCTTTCTCTGGCTTTACAGATTTTCCTCACACATCATTGTTTCTGCTAAGGAATTTGATCAGGGTGTCACTCCCACCCTCAACTGCTATCCTCCCTGAGATGAAGCTGCTGGGACGTGAATTTAGGATCTTGGAATTACTAGCAGCAAGTTTAAAATGAAAATTGGAGAAGTGACAACCTAAGCGAATTCATTACTCATGGTATGGTTAGATGGATTAGTAACTCTAAATGGGGCTGCCACAAGTGAGTGTGAGATGGTATGGTGCTTCATTTAGGGTTGGTCCCTGCTTACATCTGATACTTTGAGCTCCAGTTCCCTTAAACCTTTAAACTGCATTAATCATGTTCAGTAAATGAATGAATGGACTCCATATGTAGTGTTTTGCAAAGTTCAGATTTATTAATGTCTTGTTTTTTTATTTATTTATGTGACTTTCTGTGTAGCATCAAATGACCACAGCAGGCCCATCAATTATTTTACTAGAGATGATATGGCAGCAATCATAGGACATGTTATCCCTTGGTAGATACTCTTTGAAAAACTTCTCAAGACTCTTAGTGTTAGTTAGCTTCTTTACAAATAGGCCCTAGCTTAGGGTTTTTTAAACTCTGTTTTGATCTTTGACACTGATTTTGATTTTGCCCTCTTTTTCAGTTGTGCTCTCCTTTGTTCTTAATGGTTACAACCTTTGCCTGTTTTTTTTTTTTGACTTTGTGTTTGCTCAAGTTTTCATTAACTGGTCAATTCTTATTCTTACAATAATTCCCAGACACTTTGTGTCATGTAGCACCATATAGTCGATTGATCCGATGCAATATCAGACAATAAGCATTTTTTTATAATGGAAAAAGAACCAAATGTTAATTAAGCAAAGCAGTAACACTAAGATTACTATTGCTGCTTTATAGCTCTGGTAAATTAATTTCCTGAATTTATTGATGTCTATGTGGAGTACATAGGCGAAGTGGTAGATCTGAGGCTAGGAATCTGCACTGGTAGTCGGAAGGTTGCCAGTTCAAATCCCATAAACGCCAAAAGTGACTCCACTCTGTTGGGCCCTTGAGCAAGGCCCTTAACCTTCAATTGCTCTGTCCTGGGTATGACGTTAATCTGCATCCAGCCCTGCATGTAGGGCCTGCAACCTGCAAGGAAAAACCTGGGGGTTGGTGGCAGAATTGGCACTCCAGCCACCATAAAAAACTTCACACTGGTTCCATTCCATCTGAGCTAGTGTGGTGCTGAGGTGTCACTCGTTGCATGGCTGCACTCAGGTCCTAATCTGAGATCCTGAGTTGGTTTGTCATGTGGTGGGTGCAGCAATGCGCTGTATCAAGGCGTGCTCCTAACCTCTCTCTCTCTCTGTCTGGAGTTTGCCCATTCTTGAAACATCTACATGGGTAGTCCAGTTTCCCTTTCATCCAAAAGATGTACAAGTACTTTGACTCAGTATGAGGATGTATTGATGTGTATATGAGTATGATTGTGGACTGTAAAGGGTGTGCATCCTGTCAGCATTGGGTCCCACATTGAGAGTTATGTTTCTGCCATGGTCACCACCTTCTACCCACAATAATAGAAGTAAGCCTGGAACTGATGGGTGTTTAATTGTTGTCTCTAAACTAGCCATGTGCGAAGTAACAGTAATATATAAACATAAATTTCAGTTTTCATATCACCATTCCACAGAGAATACCATCTCAAGGGTGTTACAGTATAGGACATAACAAGTGTTTTCTTCTTTCCCCATTTGTATCAAGAAAGGTTATGGAGCTAAAGAGTATTTCAGTGTTGGCAATGAATTCATACACAGGTTTTCAGCCTTACACCAGTTGCTGTCAGCATATGTGTCCTGCAACATCAAATAAAAAAAATTGTGTTTGTAAATGAAAGGTATGGGTAGGTCAAAAAAATAGGTGATTAAAAATAACATTAAAAACATTCCTGCTCTATTGCTTACTATTGATGCAGTTTAATACACATGAAGGCACTTCAGTGAGTAATAAGCAGAGCCCCTTGCCTTATTGTGAAACACCTCGGCGGCCTTTACAGGAGCTGCTCAATAGGACTGCTGAAAAACATCCTTGCTAACAACCCCACTAGGACAATAACAAAATAGGACAACAACAATTCCTTTTGCTTCATGACTAAAAGGTTTTGCTGTATTTGATTCTCCTTTTATTGCTAACAATCAATTTTCCTGGGTGGATAAGACTATTAGAAATAATAACCTCATTATTTTTGTTTTCATTTTCGCTTGAAATGAACATAAGAGACCTAACTCAAAAAAAAAAAAAAGAAACCCAGGCATCACTGAATCTGAGTGAAGCCCCCAGAGGTTTGAATCTTCTTCTGAATAAACATTACAGTCACATAAAGCAAATTACCTTAGTGGATGATGCTTATTGAACAAAATGATACTTCCCCCTAGACCAAAAATTATTTATAATGCAATGTTTTATATTAATAGGTCTGGCGTTTACTTATTTTCTTTTTTGGGTCAAATCCATGCTACTGCCGATAATTGTATGCACATTGGATTATTTTGAAAGATTAAACACATAGCAAAACAATCCAATTTAACTGAAACAAAGAAATGTTGGGTAATTAACGTAAAGTTAATTAATGTTTGGAAACATACACTTAATAATCGATCACCAAGAAGGCTCGGACAAACCTGGTATTAACAAAAAACACATAAACAAAAGTATTAAATGATAATGGAGCCTCAGTGGTAATGCTTAATTACACATAACTGTCAAGACTTCCATGTAGGGCTCTCTAGACATGATGTGAAGAACTGCATAATCATTCGTAAATGGGTGCAAAACTCATTTTCTGGGTTTATTTCTGCTTTTGCTAAAATAATGAGGTTAACTGGAATATTTAGAGATTAACAAACTGAGATGAGGTACTGACAGTTTTTTGTTAATCAGTGGCATAGAAGAGTAGCCATGCTGACACATACACTGGTAACTTAAGAATGGGATATCTGGTGAATGGATGATCAGGATGACCCCTGTTTAACTTTCATTTAACTGGCCTTCTCATCCAGAAGTCACTATGGCTGGGAATGGATGGAAGCTTTCATGAGGACCATACAACTGCACTAAGTTTGTGTAGGAGGATCTCTAACTGGCTGTGCAGCCATATACCAAATTAGACAAACCTGAAGCTACAGCATATATTTTCAAATTTAAATCAAACTCCCCAGACAAGTTGCATTGCTTCTACTCATTCTAAGAGAGGAATACTTGCCTCTAAGTGTGCAAACAGGATGGCACAGAGATTAGTCACCATTCCAAAGTACTGGTTTTGGATCGTGTCTGGATCACAATTTACAAGTGTGTACACTATGTCTAAGTCTGTGTGAGGGATCCCCTGGCCACCATCCTAAAGATATGCCTACTGTTTTAACTGGCACCTTTAAAGTGACCACTCCCCACCGGTGAGTGAGTGTGCCCTCCAATGGACTGGTGCCTATGCGTAGCTGATTCAGTGCAGCAGGGCTGGTGCTGTCAGCTCCAGTGATTTCAAATGTGATTAAGCACATTTGACAATTGTATGGATATATTTGAGTGTATTAAAATTAGTGATAAGCAAAAATATTTATGCAAAATTGAATTCACAGAGAAACTCAATGTTTCGCTTTGCAAAAAAATCTTTCTTGTTGCGTTGGAAAATTTGTACTTTGTTCATTTTATTTTATAATAAATGCACCATTTTTATATTTGTTGCCTCCTTGGCATCCTTCCTGGTGTGGTGATTTGCTATAAGAATGCTTTCAGCTCTTACACTATATAAAATAAAGATTGATTGTTTGATTGATAAATTAGCTGATCGATTGACCTTTATATGAAATTGGAGATGAAATAAATGAAACAGGTGGAATTCTAAAATGAACTAAAGCACCAGCAGGAAACTAAATATTTTTGAAGTTTTATTAAAATTACATCAATCAGGTTAAACAGGAGATTAAAATTTATGATTGAATTATTTTTATTATGTTTTTTACAAATTAAATGAACCCTGCTGTGGGGTTCTTTGGAGCAGAGTGGTGGCCCTGAGGCTAAGGATCTGTGCTGGTACCCAGAAGGTTGCCGGTTCGAATCCCTGTCACTGCCAAAAGAGATTCTACTATGCTGGGCCCTTGAGCAAGACCCTTAACCTGTAATTGCTCCAGGGGTGCTGTACAATGGCTGACCCTGCACTCTGACCCCAAGGGGTATGCGAAAAACTAACAAATTCCTAATACAAGAAATTGTATAAGGCGAAATAAAGAACAACAAAAAAAAAAATTAGCTAATGGAAAAATTTGCTCACGTTGTGAAGAGGGGAGCTGAACGCACCCCAGGGAGATGCAGTTGCTCCTCTGAAACCCCCTCTTAAACGGTGATACAATGGGAAAAAATAAGGGTTTTTCCTCGATCAGCTGCTGGCTTGCTGCTGCTGTTGTGCCACATGATCTGCATCTAGCACAGCACTTTGAACATTTAAAAGCCTGTACAGCAGCTGTCCTACTCTTTGTCTTTTATTTCTGGCCCCGGGCGTGGTTACATCTCTTGGCACAAAGTCTCGTCTCGCGTGATGTGAGTTCTTGATATTTTTTAGTTTATAATTTAAAACCGGAATAAGAATCTGAAAATCTAACAACATCACATTAAAGTTCAATAAATTCTGAAAAGAATGATACCAAACATATATATGTAGGTTTTACAATAAACCAGATTTAAAGCATGAGAAAAAACATCACATAAAAACGTCACATAAAATTGTTGCACTTTTAGGCTTTTATATACAGGTATATATATATAGAGAGAGTAGATATATATATATATATATATATATATATATATATATATATATATATATATATATATATATATACTGTATATATATATATATATATATAATATATACTATATATAATAGTCTGGGGTCCAGTTCAGAGCTTGTTGCAACCGTGTGCCTAAAAGCTGAAAATTGACACTCTTCTTTTCATATAGTGTTCATTAGATAGTCATACTTAAAGATATTGCTTTCATGTAATTAAGTTAAAAGATAGTTTTTAGTTTTTTAAAGTTCGATATGCAGTGGGTTGGCACCCTGCCCGGGACTGGTTCCTGCCTTGTGCCCTGTGTTGGCTGGGATTGGCTCCAGCAGACCCCCGTGACCCTGTGTTCGGATTCAGCGGGTTGGACAATGGATGGCTGGATGGAAGTTCGATAAATTCTGAAAAGAATGATACCAAACATATATATGTAGGTTTTAAAAAAAGCCAGATTTAAAATGTTACAAAAAAGTGACATAAAATCGTTGCACAAAATCGTTGCACTTTTAGGCTTAGGACTTTATATATATAGTGTAGATATCACATGAAAGTGGGTAAATTTAAAAAAAGCCTACCCAGATCAATGTTTTAACACACATCTTAAACAGCAACAAATTTTGCAAACTATCTAAATGTCAAATTAAAGAGCATTAATCTATTAAATTTCTTACCTTTCATTTAATTCACTGGTTTTCATAACATAACATAATGTGTCAAACCTACTTATTATAATTCAGGGTTGTGGGAGCCAGAGCTTATCCTGACAGCACTGAGCATAAGGCAAGAATCAGCCCTGGGCAGGGCAGCAGTTTAGCACTGGAGCCACTTGTGCACACACCCACATTTACACAGGGCCATGATGTCTAAAAATCATAACCAGTGTTTAGTAAATGCTTGTTAGATGGTGGTACAGCAGTTAATGTCCCTGTTGGGTTCAGTTTCCGGCCTCCTCAATCTCTGTGTTCATGTTCTCCCTGTGCTATAGTTAGTCTTCCCTGTTATCCCACTTTCCTCCCATATTCTAAAAATGTACAGGTTAAATTAGCTTGTACTAAAAAAATGTCCTGTCACTACATGCAACTGTGTTACACCTGATATTGCTAAGATTATCTTAACAGTTTCTACGAAGTAACTGCACCTTGCATTTTGATTGGAAATTCACTTGATTTTACTTCATCTTTACTTCAGAGACATTTGATGCTATACTGCCTGGCATAGAGAGTTCACAATTGCCACTCTCAAATATTTTCTACACTCGATTCAACAAAAACATATTTTGTAATACTTTGGCTTATATCTAAACATTTATACTGCATTTTACCCAACACTACCTGTACCACTAGATTTTTAAAATGGACTTACAGTGTATCTCAATTAACAGGATAGGTAAGTACATCATAAAGCTTGGAATAAAATATAAAATGTATATTTATTAATCGGATTACTCTTCTTACTTAGACTGTTCATTGTTTTGAAGTGCTGTAGTTATTCAGTTTTCAAACTTTCCTTCTTTCCACTTTCTCTCCTAAACCAACATTGGGTAACTAGTTTTTTACATTGCATATTAATTTGTAGAAACTGCTAACTCACGTTGATTAAATTCCAGTTTAATGCAAGGCTTGGGTGCTTTTCTGTGTGGTATTTACATTTTTCTGATAGTTTCCTCCTACAGTTCAAAGGCATGCTGTTTGGTTGGTGGGTGAAACCAAATCAGCCCATTGTAACTAACTTGGTAGGACTAAGTGCAATGCAGTGTTGATCTATTCAAACTCAATTTCTGTCTTTAGGAAATGAACGCAAAGATTGATGAATGGCATTTTTAAAACATTACTACATTATGTTTTTATTGACATAGTTCACTATGAGGCAAGACCCGGAGCACTGAAGGAAGGGAAAAGGCAGGAGCTTCAGAAAGTCTGTAACCCTGCCAAACTTGGGACTGGATTGGTAGGTAAAGAAAGGGCTTGTGATTAGCCAGGACCTCAGCTTGAACTTATTTTCTTATAAACTCCACTGTAGTAACAGAAGAGAGAGCCTAGGCCACTGTAAATGCTAGAAGAAGGCTCTTTACAGCCTGTCATATTATTCACTTGAGACCAACAGAGGCATCCCTATTTGCCAGAGATGGAAAATGTATTCAAAGTATTAGTGTGCGGTTTGGTGAACCACCCCACGCAATCACGTTATACAGTATTACTTAGTAATAAATACTGCATACTTGGTTCTAATATTGATTTTAATATTTTTTAATATGAATGTTATGTGCACAGCAATTTAGTAGCTCCCAGTCCATGGATGTCTTCAGCTCTGTATTTGTATGGCTAGAATGTGTTATGAATGATTATGTTTAAAACTTATTTGCACATTTCCCTTTGCCTTCAGATTATATTTTTCTGTTTTCTGCAATGATGTTTGAGGATGCTGAATCCAAACTTTATACTTATTTGCTAATTAGATCACATTTTGATGATGTTGATGATGTTGAAACATTTTTGCATCTTCCAGCAATGCCATCTTGAACTTCAATAGGTTGATATTTTTGTTCACAGTTCCTACCACCCAGCTGATGTGGGATGAACAGAAGTGTGCAATGATTGATGTTGCATAAGTGACACTATAAAGTTCAGCACTGGGCAAATCCTGGTCACTCAAGTTTGCACATATGATTCAAAAGCCAAACAACGACTGTAGTGTGTTTTTCTAGCTTTTCTGGTTTCTGAAATTCTGAGTGTGTTTTTCTGACTTTGACTCTTGGTTAGTGTCTTAGCACTACAGCTCTGGCAGTACAATCTTTTCAAAACCAATGGCCTGGCATTTAATAATTTGTCATCCCCTGAATCTTTTCATTAACTGTGTATACAATGCCCATAAAAGGTATTTGTCCTCTCCAAAGTTTGCACATTTTATTGTTTTACCACATTGAATAACAGTGGATTTAATTTGGCTGTTTTGATGCTGATCAACAGAAAGAGACTCTTTAATGTCAAAGTGAAAAGAAACGTGTGCAGAGCCGTCTAAATTTATTGTAAAAATAAACACAAAATAACTGATTATATCAATATTCACCCCTTTTAACGCAGTACATAATAGATGCATGTTTGGCAGCCATAACAGCCTTGAGTCTGTGGGGACAGATATCTGGCAGATTTTCACATCTATACACTACATTTTTTCTGCATTTTTATTTGCAGGACTGCCAAAGCTCTATCAGGCTGTATGGAGATCGTGAGTGAACAGCCTTTTTCAAGTCCAGACACAAATTCTTAATTGGATTGAGATCTGGACTCTGACTCAGCCATTCCAAGACCTTAAGACATTAAAGTTGTTGTTTTTGTGCCATTCCCGTGTAGCACTGGTTTTAAATTTGGGGTTGTTTTCTTGCCAAAAAACAAATCTTCTTCCATATTGTAGGATTCCTGCAGACTGCCTTGGGCTTTCCTCCAGGATCTCCCTGTATTTTGCTGCATTCATTTCATCCTCTACCCTCACAAACCTTCCAGGGCCTGCTGCAGAGAAGCATCCCCATGGCATGATGCTAACACCCCACGCTTCACATTGGGGTTAGTATTCTTTTGTTTGTTAAATGCTTATGCCAAATGTAGTGTTTGGTCAGATGTCCAATAAGCTAAATGCTAGTCTTATCAGGTCATAGAACCTTCTTCCACCTGACTTTAGAGGCTCCCATGTGCCTGCTGGCAAACTCTAGCCAATATATCATATATGTGTTTTTTTTTTACCAATGGCCTTCGCTTTGTCATTCCCTATGTATTATATGCAAAATGTTTCCAGTTTTGCCCACTGTAGCTTGTAGCTTGTTCAGCATTCTCATAGGTCTCTTGGTGGCCTCCCTCATCAGTTTTCTTGTAAGACCTCTCAGTTTTATGGATGGCTTGCTCGAGGCAGACTTCCAGCTGTGCCATACTCTTTCCACGTCCTAAGGGTTGATTTAACTGGACTCCAAGGGCATATTTGGTGACTTTGATATTTTCTTATCTCCGTCCCCTGACTTGTGCTTTTCAATTACTTTTCCAAAGAGTTGTTTTGAGTTGTTCTATATTCTTCATTGTGTAGGTTAGGTCACAATACTAACTTATGATAAGCTGGACCTTCCAGGTAAGGTGCATTTATACTACAACAAATTAAAACCCCTTGACAAGAGACAGATGATCTCCATTGTTCTTAAACCAACTGACTGCACTAGTGATGATTTAGATGTGTCATATCAAAAGGGGTGAATAATTTTGTGATTAGTAATTTAATTTTTTATATTTGTAATTAATTTACACCACTTTGCAGGGATCTTTCACTTTCATTTTGACATTAAAGAGTCTTTATCTGTTGATCAGTGTAAAAAAGCCAAACTAAATCTATTGTGAATGTTATATAGGATTACACAGAAAATTTTATATACTGACAAGGCTGTGGGTGACAACAGGAAAAGGTAGCCCAAGGTAGAAGTATAAAGGCATTTCACTGTATCAGTGCCCCAGAACAGTTTTAGGTAGAAGTGTTGTAACTTGGTGGGAAGTAAACAGTGTTCCTCCAAGGTGGTAGATGGCCTTCAGTCTTATGAGCAGGAGTCTTTTTAAAGGATGGGCTGGGAAAGGGTCAGTCTTAGAAACACGGGCCTTTTTAGGGTTCCACAGTGCTTTGTGGTGGAAGCACGCAAAGAGTACTAGAGGATTTCTAGCTTGGTGTCCCTGTGGTAAAAGTAAGGCCACCTATAGTCTTGGATTTCATTCTGGGGTGTGGTAGAAAGTGACCCCAAGAATGGGTAAAAAGCCACGGTGAAACCAATGGCTAACTGAATGCATAATCAATTGATGAACCAGGGCAAATGTTTCACTGGTGTAAAGAAGAGAGACTAGAGAGTTAGACAGAAAGAAAGAGTGAGAGAGAGTAGAAAAGGAGAGAGCTTACTTTTGGGACTTTGCAGTAGACAAGGGGGTGAGCCTGTTCCAAAAAACACACTTGCAAACCCATGCAGAAAGGCACAAAGAGGCAGTATCACTTATTTTCGCTTTGTTTATTTTACTCTATGTTTCTCATGCTTTTCTTGTGTTTATTTTTAAATAATAAACACACCATTTTGTACATTTTTAATTCTTTGGCATTATAATTATTAGAACAATAATATGAGGTTGCTTCTTTAATCTCTATTCACTATTTTGTAGTGGAGCACACCTGGGAAAAAAACTGCTGAAGGTCATATACACTGAATCAGAGAGAGGTGCTGAACTGGCATTCTTGTGGTTTCCATTTAGTCACCTTATTTGAAAATAAAAGAATTCAAAGAAATGTACAGTAGGTCTTCATCATGAATTATAGAACTCCTAGCTACATCAGTCCTACATGGAGCATGAATCCAGTAGTAAGTGGAACTGGGTCATCAGAGTGGCGGATGAAAAAAACTTCACAAGTTAAGGACAGGAAGTACATTATTTAGTCTAGATGAGTATTTTACAGCCAAGACCTTTAAACTCTCTAGCAACCTAAATATTCTAATCAGCTTTACTTTCTACTTTTTGTATCAAAAAAATTCAAACATTTACTTCATCTGGAAGTGCATAAGTGCTTATATTCTCATATCTACTTCACAGATTTTGTTCAAATAAAATCAAGGAAAATAAAAGTAATGCACTGAATGCACAGATATTGTAGACATCAAACATCCAAATGAAAGCTGAATATTATAATAATAATACAAAAAGAAAAAAACTGTGTCATGTCTTGAAGAATATTAAGTTCCATAATACTGCCACCTGGATTTGAATGTTGAGACTTAAGGACTTTCATACCCTCATTCAGAAAGTATTTGTCTTGTTGCCAAGCATAATGCATTCACAGTTCAATGGAATAAAGTATTTTTAAAAGCGAGAGGTGTTACTAAGGGAAACTCCACAGGGATACTGCAGGTACTGGAGATACTAAGCTTCAGGTAATTGGATTGATATTTGATAGTCTAAATTGGTAGCTCCCTAGAACATAAGCACAGGTCACAGTTCTCTCTTTCCAGTCATGAAACAATTGCGCTAAGACGTAAACAGTTGTCAAGTTCACTCATGTACCATGTGCACTAAATTGTACTCAATGTACAAAGCTCATTGTTGCATATCTCACGGGCTCTGGTGAAGAGAAACATGAGGGTACTGCACAGTTGCCAACCTCTTTGCTGTTTTCATCCTTAAAGGGGAGTAGATACCTCTGGAAGATGTCTGACATCAATTATAGTTTTATCAGTGTATAAATTGTATGTTCCCGGAAGTTGGAATTCATTACCGGACCAGCTTCTAAGGAGAACCTACTTGTACAGTAAAAAGACTCTACTTTGTCATAATGAAGGAGCTAAAAGCTGCCAATAATGTCAGTCTTATTTATTTATTAGTTTTTGTCCTTTTGGCAAACTAGACATTAAATGAGCAACCCTTCATGACCCCAACGCTATACCCATTTCATTGTACTGTTTTTACATAACTCATATGTCACTGTTGAAATATTTCATCATTTTCAAGTAACTAAAATACTCTCATTGAAAAAAATAGCTGTACCTGTCAAATTTCTCTCTCTCTATATATATATATATATATATATATACTGTATATATATATATACATACCGGGAGTCCTCGAGTTACAACGTCTTGACATATGACGTTTCAAGTTTACAATGCTCACTCCCATAAAAGCTTAAAAAAATTGAGACGTGAGAAGGAATAAAGGTAAGGATTTTTTTTTTACACTCATTTTTTCTGTTACAAAAGTTCAGTGTACAGTATAGTATATTTATGTCCTTTTCCTTTTTCTGTGGCTTAGTTGTGTTTTTATTTTCTAGATTATGATTTTGCAAATGTGTTAGGATAGGTAAATGACTTAGGCTAGGGTGTGTTTCGACTTACACCAAAATTCGGTTTACATTACTGTTGTAGGAACGGAACTGTGTTGTAACCCGAGGACCCCCTGTATATATATCTATATATATATATATATATTGTCAGAAAAACGACCAAAAGACATCGAGAAGGTTTGGGGCAGCCACCCATTTAATCGATTACGGCTGCAAAAGGTATCAAAAAACATCGACATGTTCATTCAACCGAGTCCAAAACAGAACTGATCTCCAGGTAGCAAGATGGCAGCTTTAAAGGCCAGTAGCGGAAGTGATGTCATCCCGACCGGAACCAGAAGTGACGTCAGTGGCTGCCCCAGAGCTGGGTGGGATTTCCCTAGAATGGTCTGCAAAAGATCGAGAGGGAAAATTAGTGCACTCCGCCCCCTCTTGGTCTGGCATGGAACATACCTGTATTTAAGCCCTTTAGCTGTCTCCTAAACACACATGTGTGACAGGGCCCCCCCCCTTAGCCCAGACCCGTCGGGTCGGGCGTCGTGCACCGAGAGGTCGTGAACGCGGGAGAGAGCATCGGCATTGGCGTGTAGAGAACCCTTCCGATGAATGAGCGAAAACGACGTCATCCAGGTAGGCAGCACTATACGTGTTATGGGGGTGGAGCACTTTGTCCACCAGACGCTGGAAAGTTGCAGGAGCCCCATGTAACCCGAATGGAAGGACACGATACTGCCAGTGCCCACTAGGGGTGCTAAACGCGGTTTTACCCTTTGCGGAGTCCGTTAAAGGAACCTGCCAGTACCCTTTGGTCATGTCAAGTGTGGTCAAGTATTCTGCCTGTCCAAGCCTCTCAAGGAGGTCGTCCACTCGAGGCATGGGATAAGCATCAAATAGTGAAACCTGATTAAGTCGACGGAAGTCATTGCAAAACCTCCAACTTCCGTCGGGCTTAGGAACCAAGACAATTGGGCTGGACCAGGGACTATGACTCTCCTCTATGACTCCTAGGTCCAGCATGCGCTTGATTTCCAGTTCCACTTCTGCTTTCTTTGCCTCGGGAAGACGGTACGGGTGTTCTCGGACTATGACCCCGGGTTCAGTCACAATGTCATGTGCAACCAGAGAAGTCCTTCTGGGGATTTCGTCAACCACCTCCGGGACGGACGAGATAACTGTCTCTAGCTCCCGCCTCTGTCGGTTATTTAAATTAGACCCGAAGTTAAGGGTGTTACTTTGAGCAAAAAGGGAGCGGGGCTGGCCGGAGGTGGGATCAGGGTCCCTTTCCTTCCACGATTTCAGCAGGTTCACGTGATATATCCGCTCTCTCGGTCGACGATTGGGTTGTTTCACCAAATAGTCGACGAGCCCCTTTCGCTCTTTAACTTCGTATGGCCCTTGCCAGTGGGCAAGTAGTTTAGAGTGGGAGGTGGGAACCAATACCATGACTCGATCCCCCGGCTGGAACTCCCGGAGTGTCGTGCCACGGTCGTAATAGTGGGCCTGTGCTGATTGCGCCTCTTGCATGTGACTTTTTAATATGGGTCGAATCTTCTCAAATCTATCGCGTAACTACGCGATATATTCCAAAATATTAGTTGTGGGAAGGGCCTCTGCTTCCCAACCTTCCTTTAGAATGTCTAATATGCCCCGGGGTTGTCGCCCATATAATAATTCAAAGGGTGAGAACCCCGTTGAGGCTTGCGGGACTTCCTGGTAGGCAAAGAGTACGAGGGGGAGGAGTTGATCCCAATTCCTCCCATCCCCGCTGACCACCTTGCGAAGCATCTGTTTGAGAGTCTGATTAAATCTCTCTACTAAACCATCGGTTTGAGGATGATACACCGCGGTTCTCAAGTGCTTTATTTTGAGTAACTTGGCCGTTTCCTTGAACGTCTCCGAGGTAAACGGCGTCCCTTGGTCCGTAAGGACTTCTTTAGGGATTCCAACTCGCGCAAAGACGTCCATTAGTGCCCGTGCAATTGCTTTAGAATTAGCTGAGCACAATGGGACAGCTTCTGGATATCGGGTCGCATAATCCACGAGGACTAATATATATTTATGTCCTCGAGCCGAGGGTTCCAGGGGTCCCACTATGTCGACCCCTATCCTTTCAAAGGGAACATCAATAAAGGGAAGGGGAACGAGAGGAGCACGGTCCCTCCTAGGAATTTGCCGCAGCTGACATTCCGGGCACGAAACACAGAAGCGGCGAACCTCCTCATTAATTCCCGGCCAATACAAGCGGAGCTTAATACACTCTAAAGTTTTTTCGGTGCCCAAGTGGCCTCCTAGGAGATGGGCGTGCGCTAACTCACAAACATGCCGCCGGAAAGTTCTTGGAATTAGCAGCAACTTCCGCACTCCCCCTCGTGTTCACTGACCCGATATAAGTCATTTTCTAACACAAAGTGGGGTCCTTATGGCATGGGCTGATTGGTGCGTTGGCCGTTGGCGAGGACTACTACATTCTTCGCAAACTTAAGGGAATCATCATTCCACTGCTCCCTTCTAAATGATGCCGGTGTTTGTCTGAATTGAAAGCTCAGATCTGAGAGAGGGTCCGGGCTGACCTCAAGGGGCGGAGAGTCGTCCCGCTCTGATGAGGTGCGGACTGATGACGTATTAGTCCGCGACAGGCCAGGAAGCTCTCCGTCCTCCTTGGGGTCTCCCATATCTCTCTCCACCGGCTGCGTACACGGTGTGGAGACAACCTGAGACGGTGGATTCCCATCGGTTACTAGGCCTAATTTCGAATAAGGCGAGATCAGTACTGCACCGCTTTTAATGTCAGACCAGTCCCGCCCGAGAATCACCGCACACGGTGGATTTGGAAGTACAGCTACAACGAGTTTTCAGAGTATTCCTCCGTGGCAGATGAAACACCGGGCGGAGTCATAGGCACGGACATCTCCGTGTACACAGGTATTTCTGGTCTTTGTTTTTAACCACTGTCGCGGTAGTACATATCGGCAATCAACAATAGAAATGTTGCTGCCGGAATCAAATAAGGCTTCTACCTTGTAGCTATTTACTATGACCTCACCTTTATGAGCCAAAGCCAGGGGGTTTGAAAGTGCACACAACCCAACCCTCTTTCTCCACTTACATTCCGCCTCGCCTCCGAGCGAGGACCGCGCCCGCGGGATCGGGGACTCCGATGCAAACTCCGGTTTATGTCGAGAGGGCAGTGTAAGAGGGACGTAATCTCTACGGCTTCTACTTAAGGACCATTCAGCCCTCTCAAATTGTGAGGCTGCCCTAGATGTTTCTATGAGCTCAATGAGCTTGTTTACGATTGCAAATTCTCCCCAGACTGACTGGGTGAAATGTTCTGGCAGGCTATTTATGAATAAAAAACAGGCCACTTTTTTCACTAGTTGAAAGGTGGTACATTCAGCGGGCCTTAACCAGCCTGCCACCTCTTCCCAGAGAATGTCGAGCTGTTCTTGGGTAGGCCGTTCAGGGTTAAACCTCCAGTTTTTTATTTTCTTCACCTGCTGGTCTGGGGAACGTCCACCTTCCTCTGGGACCTTAGCCCCGGTGGGACGGACAGCTCTCTCCTCCGAGAGAGCATAATAAGTCCCCATCGTATCCCCCATAGAGACCAGCCCACGTCTGTGTGTCCCAACGACACTCTCCCTATTCAATTTAGGTGACCCAGAGCTAGACAAAGGGAGCGGAGTCTGCACCGGTTCTTTCCGAAACCCAAGACGCACTCCCCACCCGAAAGCTCAGCCCAGGTACTCTCCTACCTGGACATGATTCGGGTCCGGTCCCGTTCTCTTCAGGGATTCCTCCATCCTGCCGACTACGCCACTGTCAGAAAAACGACCAAAAGACATCGAGAAGGTTTGGGGCAGCCACCCATTTAATCGATTACGGCTGCAAAAGGTATCAAAAAACATCAACATGTTCATTCAACCGAGTCCAAAACAGAACTGATCTCCAGGTAGCAAGATGGCAGCTTTAAAGGCCAGTAGCGGAAGTGATGTCATCCCGACCGGAACCAGAAGTGACGTCAGTGGCTGCCCCAGAGCTGGGTGGGATTTCCCTAGAATGGTCTGCAAAAGATCGAGAGGGAAAATTAGTGCACTCCGCCCCCCCTTGGTCTGACATGGAACTACCTGTATTTAAGCCCTTTAGCTGTCTCCTAAACACACGTGTGTGACAATATATATATATATATATATATATATATATATATACAGTAATCCCTCCTCCATCGCGGGGGTTACGTTCCAGAGCAACCCGCGAAGTGAGAAAATCCGCGAAGTAGAAACCATATGTTTATATGGTTATTTTTATATATTTTAAGTCCTTATAAACTCTCCCACATGGTTTATAAATATTCCCCGTACAGTTATACAGCATAAACCCTTTATATTCTCTTAGTTATTAGGTAAGATTCGTTGAAATTATGTATGTAAACAGAGTTTATATACTACAGTACTCACAAACATACGTATCGTATATCATTGAGGAGTTTTATTTAATACGTAACAGTTTTAAACATATTGTAATTGAGTAGGTGATATAAAAATACGTGAAAAATCTAACATGTAAATGCTGTACATAAAACCAAAATGCTATTTTAAAGAAACCGTAGAGCCTCTCCGATATCACATTTGTTGCAGCCAGGCCACCGGCAATAAATACCTACAATGCAAAAAAAAAAAAATGCAATGCAAAAAATTGTATAAAATGTGTGCACAGTTACAATAAACGTACATACATGTACTGTACTAAGTACGTAGAAAAATAGTTTTGGGTACTCACCAACTTGTCAGATAACGATGCTATTTACTGGACTGTCACAGCTGTTGTAAAGGAGCCTCTTCACGCGACTGTGTAGCAGCGCCGTCGTCTTCTTCCACTGAAGGCGTACTAGGCAGTGTTTTACGTGTAAGGAACATCGTGATGGGCAGTTGCTGGCGCTGCCTTTTCATTTGTGTAAAGAGGTTCCTATACACTTCTGTGGCACCGTCAAGAGCATTTTTAAATTGCAGAGAACGAATCATTTGCGGGTCCCATTCTTCAACGGATGTCTGCAGATCTTTTGCCATTCGTAGAATGGTCGCGAGACGCTCGAGAGTTAGGCCTGCGTCTTCCTCTGCCGGGTCGTCTTGATCTTCCTCCTCGCTCGCTGACTTGGTCATCTCGGCCAAATCTTCATCGCTGAGCAGCTCGGAGTGGGCATCGAGCAGCTCATTGATGTCATCACTGGTCATGTCGTTGAATCCCTCTCCTCCTAGCAGTTTTGCCAGCGTGACTGCCTTGTCAACCGCTGAGTCATGAATTTCTTCTGCAGAAAAGCCCTTCTTTTCGCACACAATCTCTGGCCACAATTTCTTCCAGCAGGCATTAACCGTGTCTTTCTTCATATCATTAAGGGCCTTCTGCACGTTCACCATACACGATGTGATCATGTACTTACGCCAGTACTCCTTCAGGGAAAAGTCATCGTCCGTGTCCATTGCCTCGACCATGTGTTGCAGGCTGTTCCTTGTGTACAATGCCTTAAAAGCCCGGATAACTCCTTGATCCATTGGCTGAATCAGTGATGTTGTATTTGGTGGCAAGAACTCAATTTTTACACCTCGGTAGGATAGATCCAAGGGATGACCTCCAGCATTGTCCAGAAGTAAAAGGACTTTGAAATCCAGCCCTTTATCTGCCAGATAGATCTTTACTTCTGGGATGAAACATTGGTGAAACCAATCCGACGTTAGGCGTTTCGTAATCCACGCCTTCGGGTTGTGCATCCAGTACACAGGCAGCAGGTTTTTATTCTTATTTTTCAGGGCTCGGGGGTTTTTGGACTTATAAATGAGCCCAGGCTTTATCATAAAGCCCGCAGCATTGGCGCACATGACCAGCGTGATGCGATCTTTGTGCGCCTTAAACCCCGGGGCTTTTGCCTCTTCCTTCGTGATAAAAGTACGAGACGGCATCCGCTTCCAAAATAGGGCCGTCTCATCCATATTAAACACGGTTTCAGGCTGATATCCGCCTTCCTCAATAATCGTCTTGAACGTGTCGGCGACAAATTTCTCGGCTGCGGCTTTGTCTGCAGAGGCAGCCTCTCCTTGCAGGTTAACACTGGCCAAGTTGAACCTTTTCTTAAATTTTTCAAACCAGCCCTTGCTGGCAGTAAATTCACGGCTCTCGCTGGGGGATTCAGCAGAAGTTCCAGGTCGAGGGTCGTCATCGTCATCGTCTGGAGCATCTCCAGCATCCGCAAACCTATCATAAAGTTGCTTGGCCTTTTGTCGGATGATATTGGTGTCCACGGGGATGTTTTTTTTCCGGCAGTCTTCGATCCAAATCCCTAACGCAGATTCCATCCGGATTACTGCCTTACTACGTCCACTTACCCTTCGTTTCGCCTCCTGGTTAAATGACACTGCAGCCGTAGATCATATGTTCTTTTCCTCCTTCTTAATATAACGAACCGTGGACTCGTTGATACTGTGGTGGCGTCCTACAGCGGCGTAGCTTTTCCCTTCCTTCAACATGTCCAACAATTTCACCTTTTCAGCAATTGTTAGCATCTTCCGTTGGCGCTTCGGCACGGCCCCAGTAGCAGGAGAAGATCGCTTTGTAGACATAACGAAGAGCTTGACTACAGTACACACAAAGCAAAACGATGATGCTGAATGAATGAGATGAGATGAGATGCCGGCTTTAAGTGAAATCGAATTCTGCGCTCCCTGTCGCGGAGCCAGTCAGCACCCAGGAGCTTAACCGCGTCCTCTGATTGGGTAGCTTCTTAGCCATCCGCCAATAGCGTCCCTTGTTTGAAGTCAAATGCGTCCCTTGTTTGAATTCAAATGGGCAAATCATGAGGAAGCGCACTTACTGAAGACCGCAGACATCCGCGAAGCAGTGAAAAATCCGCGATATACATTCACATATGCTTACATTTAAAATCCGCGATGGAGTGAAGCCGCGAAGGAGGAAGCGCGATATAGCGAGGGATCACTGTATATATATATATATATATATATATATATATATTGTAACAGTAGGGGGCGCTTTGCTCCCTTGAACCCTCAGATACCACGCCAAACACCAGGTAAAAGTCCAAGACTTTTTACTTTTATAATAATAACGTGCACAAAGCACCCTCCACTCCACACTACTCATATAATCAATAATCAATAAACAATCACAATTCTTCCACTCCCAGACGCATTACCACCCTTCCTCCCAGCTCAGCTCACTCGTCTGGGTTTCCCACAGTTTTTCATAGTCCATGACCCGGAAGTGCTCCTGAACCTTGTCCACGTGACTCGTTAGCACTTCCGGGTCGGATGAAAACTCTCCTTCTTCATCCCGGAAGTATGTTGTTTCCTCTGTCGCAGTAATTAAGACGCACTTCCGGGTTATAGGGCACATGTAAGTCCTTGAGCCTCCCTGCAGCGTCCTCTGGTGGGCCCCACGGTGTCCGGCAGGGTCGGGAATAAAAACTCCATTGTCCATGATTCCCTGCTGGTCTTTGGGGCACTTCCATGTTACAGGGAGGGCTCCATCTAGTGGCCTGGGGGTATTGGCCGGGATGAATGACCGGCCATCTCCCACAATATATATATATATATATATATATATATATATATATATATATATATATATATATATACAGTAAATATGTAAAATTAAACATCTGTCTGTATGTCTGTCTGCTTTTCAGGAGAGAACTACTTAACAGATTTTGATCTGGTTTTTCTCTATAATTTGCTTGAACATTCCAGTTGATGTTGCAACGTCTCTCATCACACTAAGTATCATAGTTTGGTTGCGGCACCAATTTATTCGGACAAATCCGAGAGGCCGAGGGGAGGGGGAGGTGGGACCTCAGGGGTAGGGAGCCCTCCTCACACACACGCCAGCCTCCATTCACATACCTTGGCTCCACTTAGCTAACAATACCTGTTTGTTCAGCAAGCATTATCATCTAGAGATTGTTAAAGAGTAACATGTGACGTTTTTTAGAGAGAGATCACAGCTACATGTGTTTTAGAGGGTACCTGCTAACTGGCAGAGATATCACGGCCACGTGCTCTTCTCCCCACGTGGGAGACGCTCTCCCATCAGAAATAGTGCCAACATTTGACGTTAGAGTGTACCTACCTTCCAACTTTTACATTCTTGGCAAAGAGATCCCAGCTATATTCTCGCCCCGATAGCAAAACCAAAAACATTGTATATCAAGAGACCCTCGGATAAGAAAGCTTCTTCTCAATGCAAATTATTATTTTTTTTTTTTTTGATTTTTAAAGTTTGTCCTGTTTCACTACTACATGGGCAGAGCCATGGGGGACAGCTAGTAATCAATAAATGTAACCTTTTTCCTAAAAAGAATAACTCTTATCCTAAAAAGCTGCAACAATAAACAATTGTAATTTACTGGCTAAAACCATATTCACTTTCAAGTTTCAATATGACTATACAATGCAATTGCTGTACTGTTGTGATAATTAATTTTTATGAAATGTATGAACACAATAAAATGTGTCAATAATCGCTGGATTCATTTGTAGTACTGTTTTTCCTACTGTCAGCTAAGTGTAAACATTCCAGAATAATCTGAGCAGTAAATTTAATGATGAAGCTGGAGGTTACTTGTTACAGTAACATTTAAGATTAGGTACTACTTATAATGCATCTATTAGTCACTTACTGTTATGTAACAAGACATCAACAAAGACTTCTTTGGGCAAAATATAAATGTCAAAGCATCAGTAAAGCAGTTATTTATCTCAGTTTAATGTGTCATACTAAAATACCTGTTTGCTTAAGTGGGTGCTAATATGTCTCTCAATATTTCATAGTTCAGTATAAGCCCTGTGAATCCTTATTTAAGGTTTAATAAGACCAAATGAAGCTCTTACATTCACAAGTAATTTATCAGACTATCACACGCTCTTAACATGCCACACTGCATAGAGATGAATAACCTCCTTACTGGTGCTATGTAAGTGTTATTAAGACTAAAAGAAGCCTTTGTTAAGGTCATATTATGTAAGAGCATGTGACGAATAGATGCATTATTTGTAGTACCTAATCTAAAGTCTTATCCTTGTTACTTTATTATTATGCATCCTTAATTAATTTATCATTATTTCACTTGCTTAGTCAGGAAAGCCAACAGGTGTCTTACCAGTATTGGGAATCATGATAGGGCAAACTCATGTAGGCTTTCAAATTCACTCATAGCAGGGCAATTTAGAGATAATATCTAATCATACATGTGCTGTATGTGTTTGGACTGTGGAAGGAGCCTGGAGCTTATATATATTGTCATAGTTCACCTTGTTTCCCCCGTGAGATCCAGCATCGGAGCAAAGGCAAAACCCTAGTTTCAAAATGAGGGGCTTCAAGTGCATAAGAGCATGACCCTTCCTCTTCCCAAGAGAAGGTCAGAAGACTGCCTCCTGGACAGGTCACCAGCACTCTACAGAATAAGGTCCACCTAGTGAGTCCCCTGAAAGTAATACTGTATTCCATTTGAACTAGGAAGTCAGAAATTCCAAGTTCCCAGTAGAAAGTTTCAACTGGAACACTCCACAGGTTAGATTTCCATCTCAGAATCAATCGGGAGAGCCTTACCAAACCTGACCTCAGTGAAAACTGTAGTATTATTCTGTTTATTAGCACTTCTGTCTATTTGTGTCTTATTAAATCAGTCATATACACAGTACTGTCAAACTTCTACCAGTGGACATGTTGCTACAGTGTTTGGATGCACAAAATACTATGTAATGTGTTGTTCAGTAGTTGTCTATATTCCAAAAGAGCAAGAACATGTTTTCCTGAGAGCATCCAAATAGGTTTTCTAAATGTTTTACTGGAACACACTCAGTTGTGTGTGATGTCATTCCCAGCTCCAACATCCGACTTCCAAGGTAAATGGAACACATCATAAATACCAAACCTGCCTCTTCCAGTCAGATGACTTTCAGTTTTGGTATAAAAGAACAGATAGAAAGAGGGCCAGGCAATTCTGGTTTAACTGCAAGTTGAAAAAGAATGCCACCTTTTAGAAGGTGTCAAATCTGTCAGCAGAGGAATTAAACTGATAAGAATCCCAAAGTCTACAAAAGATGAAAAATAGAGTTGAGACCAGGGAACAGAGTGAGGTTAAGACTACCACAATGAATAAACTAAAAGGCAAAAACTTAATACATAACTAACATAAAAAAATGCAACAAGTCCTAATTCCAAACATTTCTTATGTCACAATTACATCACATGTTGCATGCAAATTCAGGGTGTCACGGGGTAAAACTGGAAGTCATTGTAAGCAACAAAATGACACTGGTTGTTGTAAAATGGCAGTGCTAGTACTACAAAATAATAAACAAATGGCATAAGCATAACAACGATATGTTGTTATGTGATATATGTCAATAAAAGTTACTATGATTATAAACAAACTCATACAAAAATGATAGATGCAGAAATGGATTATTCATATTTTAATACCCAAAATTCATAACTGTATATATATATATTCTTAGGTCTGAATAACAATCTGATTTTTGGGTGGTTACCTACCAGGTAACACTTGTGGTTGGTCGGCCAGTTGGCAAACATCCGCCAAATCCTCTCAGTTGCAAGAAGCAGATTGTATATATACTGTAATACAGCATGTACCAAATCATCCAAAGAGTACATCACATGTGTTTCACCCTTATTGGGGCTTTTCAGGTTTACACACATTTGCATCCCCTTACAGGGATCGAACCTCGGATGTCAGTACCTGAGGCGAAGCCTCTGATGTTGTGCCAAAGTGGCTGGTTTGCTTATTTGACAGGGTGAAGATCGGAGTATTATATTCTTAGGTCTGAATTGCAATGTGATTATTTGAGTAGTAACCTACCAGGTAATGCTTGTGATGGTCAGCCATTTGGCAAACATCTGTCACACCCTCTCAGTTGTGAGATAAGTAAGACCAAGGAGAATCAGCTCATTTTATCTTTGGCCGGGAATACTAATGAGGCTAGGATATAGTGAGTTGGAAGCACTTCCGGGTTATAGGGAAGTTCCACAAAGTAAACACCATATCTCCTTGTAGTGCCCCATGGAGGCACCCATGGAATCCAACAAGGCTGTACTCTGGGACTCCAACTCCCATGATGCTCTGTGGGTATTCGAAAGGGACCAGAATCCCAGAGATGGTGCCCCCTAGCATATTGGGGAATACAGTATCTACATGCTGTTTTTTACCCTGGCCCTTTCAAGATACTGGCCTGTTCCCATCTGAAAGCCTGTCCTTCCATTCTCCTTTATTGTGGTGTCCCATCTGCGCAAGGAATGTACAAGTATCACCATTGTTTGCTTGCTTTTGATTATGCTGCTAAGTTATGACAAAGTGTTCAGGAAGTCAAACATTTCAAAGTGTCTCTGGAGAGTGTGTTGCATGTTGTTATATATTGTTTTATATACTGTATATACAGTATATATAACAGTGGAGTTTCCTGTTCTTGCCTTATGAGTACCACTAGTTAATGCATGCATACCAGTAATTTGCCCCACATTATCAACCCTTATTTAGAAAAACAAACTGTCCTTTAACCAATTGTTCACACTACCAAGAGGGCCCCCCTTCCCCAACAGCTCCTCAATATGAACTTTGCATATCTGTGTATCTTCTGACCTCCAAGGAAACCGTTATTCAACAAATGCAACAAGGAATACTGGCAGCTCTTTTTTACAACTTCACCCACTGTATATACTATATAAAGCATAATTTAATATAGGAAATGAGTTGCCACCCATTAATGCTTGATTTTGAACTGTTATGATACATTTTATAATTTTCTAATCTCAAACATCAAAATGGATAATGAATTTCAGAAGCACTGAAAGGTTTACTCTGATATGACTTTTTTTATCCTCAGAATGAGACTTCACCTTATGATGCTTTTATTACATTACTCTGCAAAAGTAAACTTCATTAAAATTGTCAGACCTGGTTTTTTGTAACATAATATAAGTGTGTGGGAGCATTTTCTACTAATAGCACTCACCCTTCGCCCTGGGGATAGTGGATTCTATGTGACGTTTGTTAAAAAGAATGAAGAAAATGAGATCTGTAAGAGTAAGTAAGAGGACACTGCCCCACTAAAATTGAACGTAACCTGTTCATAACTTGGGGGTAGAGCTAACTGTGACTGGAGTCTGAAAAGCCTCATGAAAAAAAATCATAATATGGTAAATTGGATAGATAGATAGATAGATAGATAGATAGATAGATAGATAGATAGATAGATAGATAGATAGATAGATAGATAGATAGATAGATAGATAGAACTTTATTTATCCCCATGGGGAACTTTGTCTTTTTAAGAAACTTGCAATTGTATGTATGTCCAGTACATGTAGAAAATATTGTTGCTAAGCAACAACACTCACACAGCTGACTGAATGATGCCCAAAGAGGCCAAAAAGCACAAACGGCTAACATACATGTGATTCTGGATGTACATTTAAAGTAACTATAACTAAGATGTACTTAATGAATTGCATTGCATCACTTTTGAAATGATAATCTCCATTTTTAGTGTGCATGATTACCAACGTCATGTAGTAGTTGCTTACCTTGGTGTCATAAACTGCTTTCCTGTACTGCTGAGTGACTCAGAACAGCAAAAAATAAAAATTAAAAAATATTCCTATTGTGCATTTTGATGGTTTAATGTACAAACCGACGTTAACATTACTGGTAAAATACCCATTACCTTAACTTTATGGTATATTCTACCTTTTTAAATATTTCTTAAAGACCACCAATGCTTTTTAAGCTTTGTGAAAACTGTGAGGCATACAGCTAAGAAACTTTTTTTCATAACGAATAGCAAAAATGGTGCTGCTTCTCAAACTCAGGAATATTTATCTTTATTAAGTGTAAAATAGACTCAGAGGAAGCATAAATGTTTTGTCTTGTGAAAGAACAGTAGCTAAATAAATATATTACAATGGGGTTTGCTGTAAATGGGAACTGCACACACTGAAGCGACTCTTTTTACATATAGTGTGATGGCACGATATTTGCTATTCTCATTTAAGTGTGAATCAAAGCTACAGCAGCTAATGCTGAGAGAGGATGTTACCTAATAAAGGATCACATTCATCACTGGGTGTCATGAAAATGATTAGACTTTATCAAAAATCGGATATAAATGGAATTTCCATAATGGGGAGAATATTAGGGGAAAATAAAAATAACCACCAAAATGATCATCCTGTTAACAACGTACGGGAAATGTAACTGACTTTACAATCTTATTGTTCTTATTACAAAGCTTTAAAAATTAAAATACATAAAAAGAAAAAAAAAATTTCTCTCTCAGAGCATGTTTTTGCATTCATAATTATAATGCAGCCATATATAGTTAATATATTATCTTAAATGTATGTAGTATGGAATTAAAATCAGATTTGTATGTTGTCAACATAGTTATTCAAAACAAATCTGAACAAAATAAATAAATTCTGTATATACTTGCATGCTAAAGAATACAAATAAAGTTAGGCATACCACAAAATGTCACATCTAGTGTTGTATTTGTGTGGCCTATAATGGACCAGCACCCCATTTGTGGATGGCTCCTAGGAAATGTAATGATGGCTGAAACATCTATGGGAGTAACACCATGCAGCCTAAAAAAAGGTGCGAGTCTGAGATGTATTGCTGTTGCATGCTGGATTCCACTTCTACTTTCAGCTCTCCATCAAAATATGTTTTTACCTTTGACTTTTGCAATTTTATATGAGTATTTGTAATACAATTCTCACTCTCTCAAAGATCGAAGCAATAATTTCATGTGGCAAATAATATCTAGCTCAACATTTTAGAAAACTGGTTACTGTCTTTTCATAATGACATATTTGAAACATTTCTTGCTAAATTTGTAATTCTTAAATTCTTAAAAACATCCAGGTTTGTTAAGCAGGAGACATAGTTGGTCAATGCATATTTTTTTGCTGTTTTTTTGTTTTTGTTTTGCCCTTTCTATTCTGCTAAGAAAAGTCCGTAAATGTCATAACAGATTAGTGTTCAGTTAATCTATATATAAAGTAAGGAGGGTTCAGGTCTCCCCTGTGTGGATTTTATGTTCTCCCCATGTCCATTAGGGTTTCCTCCAGACGCTCCAGCTTCCCCCTACAGTTCAGTGACATGCAGGTTAGGTGGCTGGTGTGTATGTGTCTGTGTGTTTGCCCTGAGATGGACTGGCACCCACTCCTGAGTTATTCCTCCTTTGTGCCCTGTGCTTGCTAGGATAGGCACCAGCTCCTCCTCATGCCTGCTCAGGCTACAGGGGGTTTAGAAGATGGATGGATGGATGGATAGATGGATGTAGAAACATATGCATTCAGGAGAACAATGGGGGAAAAATATGTGATTAAAATGACCCAAAATAGTAGTTTTAGAGGTAACACTTTAAATAAAATAACAATTTATTCAAATTCAGAAAAGAAAAAATGTATGAAAATGAGTGGAAAATTAAGTAATTGTTTAATTGTATCCACTTTGCAATTCTAAGGATTGTGCTACATATCCCTAAACATTTATTGGTTAACACGGACAGTCCTATCTTCATTTTTTTTTTCTTTTTGCTGCATATTTTCTCTGATTATTGTAAAAAAATTTAATTATTTATATAAATAACTTTCTTACATTTTATTACTATAGGATAAAGTGTTCTGGGTCAAACTGATGTTAAAGAATGCAAGCTTGGCAAAAGTGAATTCATAAAAGGATGCTATAATTTTTTTTTTGTAAAAAAAAAAAAGTAGTGTTTGTAATTTATTAGATTTATTTTAAAACACTTGTATTTAAAAGAACACCAAAGGAAGCAATTCTCTTGAGTTGCAACTTTTAACACCCTTTCTTGTTACTCAGCCTCCTGGGGTCTCAAAAATAGCTTCAAAATAGAACATTTCGTCATTTTTGTACAAGCCATAATATTTGTACTTTTTTTTCTAGTTTTTTGCTTAGCCTACTCATTGTGTTTATGTGTGTTTGGCTGCCCCTTTGCTTTTCAAAAACATTTGCTTTCTTAGAATTATCTACCAAAAAATATTAGAACTGCTATACACATATCCCATTCAAGACACTTTTTGAGAAAAAAAATTCTACACAATCATAAAATGTTCACTCTAGTACCTTGTTGTGAAAGGGTAAAACTCAACCTGGCACAATGTATGGGGGTTGTTATTAACTTACACCTCCTGCTTTGCTGGGATGGACACCTGCTTTCTACAACCCTGAAGGATATTTAATGTATAAGAGAATGGATGGATGTATGGATGGTTCTCCAAAAAAGCACGCTAAAAGCATGCATAACAACGGATAACACCGCACAAGTGCCATTGTGAAAAGCTGCCTCATAGAGGTCTGTAGGTTTTCACTTTTCTAACGTCCCCTTGTTAGGAATATATATTTTAATTTCACGTCAGGTATTTCTCAGATGTCGTTATTATCCATCTTATTTCTATTGCCACGTTTCTGCCTGAGCATCATTTTATCTGAAGACTTCAAAAGAGGTTTTGTGAAGCAATCACATACAAACTCGCAGCATCAGTTTTGAGGCTGACTCATGAGCCAACAGCTGGTGAATTCAAAATCATGTAGTTATAAATGTATTGACTTTTAAATTACTTGATTTTTAAAAAAAATATATCCTTATTACCACAAGGTGTAATGAAAAGATGAACTTTAAGAGCATTATAAGAAAAGATCAAGTGCCCAGTAAGCAAACATGAGCAGTCTAATGAAACAGAGCAACCCTTCGACCAAGTTTCAATTCATTACGATATATTGAAAAAGGCACTTTTAGTCCATTTTATGCTGCTTGTCGACATTTCAACGTTATGCCTCTTTAGCGTTTACTATCAGTTTAAAAATAAAACACAATAGCAAGAAGAAGATGGAAATCGATTCATAAATACCCTTGAGACTCATTTCATGTATTATTTACACGAAGACAAACTTAACAGCTTTAGCCTCATTCTTTCATTTATTTTTTCATTTGTTGTAGTTTTCAAATCATAATACTGTATGTTAAATATTATACATATTGTTATACTTTATGAGCATTTAAAATACAATTAAAAACACTACATACTTTTTTCAGTGATCTTTGTTGTCTTGAAAGCTCGTCTTAACCTTTCGTATAGTGAAAGTTAGCAAATAAATTCCGCACCATGGCAACGCAAAGACAACAACAAAAGTTTACCGCAATCGCAGCAGCAGCCTCACGAGCCCTATATCTTGAAATGCGCTCCGGCAAGTCTCTATCTCTCCTTACTGGCCAGCACTTCTTTTCCAGCCTCGTCTTTCAGTGTTTGGTTTCCCTGAAGTAGCTGGTGAATTTTACCTTGGAAGTATACCTCCGGATCGAGAAAAAGTTAAAGTTGTTTTTTTTCCATGTTCTTTTTTTAGAAGTAAATGAACACCGATGCGTATGCAAAAAAACAGCAGTTCGCTGCGGGTTTGTAATGTATAAATATTAACTACACATCTAAATTATCTGCTTGTAGTTAGATCGCCAGTGCAAGGTTTCAAGAAGATCTTGTACAAATTTAACAGAGAAAGTTAAATAAATCCTGACTGTGAGTACGAGCGCTGAGAACACTGTCAAGGACAAAAGAGGATTGGCACTTGAGGCGACGTAATTATGGATTCAAGAAAAGCTGCTGCATTAAATGATATTGATTCTTCTAAAGGGCTGCGTATTATGTTCACAAAATAAACAAATTCTCTTCGCACTTCATTTTAAAAGTTGCCCTGACACAGAGGAGGAAAGGAAAAAGGAGGGATCGAGCAGGTTGGTTAATAGTATATCTGAGAGGTCATTTTAGCACTGCGTTTCAGTGTGCTTAAACCGAGGTGCGAAAGGTAAAATGGTGAAAGCCTTAATATATCCATTATTATTATTATCATCATTAATAGGAAGTGAAAAGTTAATAAATACCGGGAACTACATAAACACGACGCATGACTGCTTTTGAACATCAGCCTATTTGGATGATCTTCTGTTTTTCTGTAGTAAGTCGTTTTCAGCACAGTTTTGATGCTCTAAAATAAAGCACAAACCAATGCTATGCCATATAGTCACTGTATTTGTTAAATGCTATAGGTACAAAAGAAGGCCGGGACTGCCTTTCCACAAGCGTAAAGGTACGAATGTTTTTCTTGTGTTAAGCGAATTACCCATCTTAACTGGCGTTTTTACTGGTGTTCAGTTTTAAGGAGCGACTAACACAGTAAACCAGATGACTAAATATTATTATATATCTCTCATTTGTTAAACGCATATTTGATCAATCCTGTTTGTTCAAATGAATGATTTATTTTCAAGAACACATTACAACTACACACGTTTAAGCAATTTACAGGCATGATTAGACTCAAATCCGTTAAACGCTTATTTTTAAAGTCTGGTGGTGTAAATGTGCTGTTTAATTTCGAAAAGAACATATTAATGGCTGTACACTTTTAACGAAACACATATGTAGACAATATTAAATCATTATTTTAGACGCAAGTACATTTTTGAAAAGGTTTGCGAAAAATTACATCACCGCTCTTGACTGAAATCGTAGATAAAAAAAAGAGAAGGCAGGATTCCGAAATACACATAAAGAGTCTATTATAAAGTTAAAATTACATAGCAGAATTAGAAAAAAGAGAGCACAAACGTCTAATTTATGCCCCCTGCAAAGTGTCAATTCATGGAGAATTTACGTCCGGACAGTAAATTATATAAAGAAAACATTTCCTCAAGTGCAACACAGAACCTTATTACTGATTGATCTTTGTAGGGATATAATATTAATAATTATGCAGTAATAACAGCAATCAGAACTCTTTCACAACGAATGGAGCTGATAAAAGGGCTAAACTTTGTCAAGAGTAGCTTAGTAGGACACGACCTCCCCGCAAAGGCAGAGTCAATTAAAATAAAACCACTCAGTGGGTGCTTTTGGCCAGAATGCCTGTTTAATTATGAATTGACAGGAACGCAAGAAATAAGAACCTCCATGGTATACCATCACTTCTGCCATTTAGATATGCTCGGTTATCCTCTTCACTCGGAATTTGTATAGTGCTGAACATCGCCAAGTGACCTCATGGTTTTAATGCATAACATAGAAAAAAAAGATTTAAAAACTGATTTTTTTAAACTCTAAGAATGCTGGTACACTGTTTTTGAGTAAAACCGTTACTGTACTTTTGGAGTTAAAGAACATGTGACTCAAACTCACTGAAACAAAATAGATACTGTATTGACATCAAAATGCAAAAGCCAACAACAGCAGGTGTTTTGCATCATTAAATAACATACAAATATTGGGGCATTTGTAAAGGAAATCTATAGAGAGCAACACAGCTCATTTGCTAAAGTTTGTTTATTTCAGGAGCTGATGTTGTTTGGAGTTGCTGATCACTTGAAACTTTCAGATTACACTTGTTATAATAATGTGGATCCTTGTGGAATTGGATTAGGAAATTAAAAATAAAAAACACCAATGTCACAATAAAATAAACGTAATTCTATTAAGTCACGTTAAGATTTGGAAATGTAATAAACCACATAACCAAAATAAATTTTGTTTTCTGCATATCAACGTATTTTACAAGGTTTGTACCTTTTTCAGAGTTTAAGATTATGACTGAGGAAATACATCGTACACATCTGAATGGTAAAAATCCACACAATCAACACTGGTAAAAGTCTGCATATATGTCTGGTCTTTGTTTTAGAATAAGACATAAAACAGTACATTATCTCCCAGTTTAAGTGAGAGCAGAATATTTATTAAAAAAGAAAAATCATGAAAAATATTATTTCTGAAACTCTTGCCCACTAAAATGTACGTGAAGTGCAACTGATTCAAGTGATGTCATTGATGAACAAAAGGACATGCAAATACTGTTCTTTGAGTCGAGTATCAACTCTCTTCAGGAGAATAATAATAATAATAATAATAATATTAATAATAAAAAATTTCCAACATTTAGTCTTTTTCTTCACAACTGCACAGTTTTTCCCCTGTGGAAAAAACTTTAAATGAATGTCTGAATGTGAAAGAAGACCAGCCTCTTTGTTTATTTCAAATAATAAAGTTAAACTTCGCAGAATTGTTCAGCTTATTAAACAAAAGCCCGAACGTTCCAGCTGCGCAGGTTTTATTTTCAGTATACTTTTTTCATAAACTTCTTGTTTTCAATGCGTGTAGTGCATCTTCTCCTCATCAGCTTGACAGATGACAAGTAACAACGTTCATATAAATATAACTTTTTTGCTTGCTCCAAACTCCAGTTGAAATCACTCCCCTTTAAATAAATAGCTTATACAATACTTGTTTCCGTTTTAATAGAGTTCTTCTTCTGTCCTTCATCATTAAAAACATAAATAAAGTGGTTTGGGGGCCCATCACTTTTTTGCCTCCATTGAAACTGAATGGCATTCATTTGAATGTCTCTTCGATTGTCACAGTCCCAGAGCGGCCGCGTGTTTTTTGGCCTTCAGTCTCAGATCTGCGATGCTGGAGTTCTTGTTGGTGTTCTTGGCGGCGGCAGCAGCCGCCACTACAGATGCGGCAGACGCAGTTTCGGCAGCCAGCGTAGCCAGTGGCAAACCAAATGGTGGCGCTGGGAACATCATGTAGGGGGCGTGAGCAGCGAGGTGCGAGTGCAGGTGATGGTGGGCGTGAGCCACGGCGCTGTCCAGCTGCAGCTGCGCCTGAACCTGAAAGGACAAGGGCGGCACGTTGCAATGACTATCCTAAAGACACACGCAAAAGGGAGGAAGAAAGGGGAAAACAGCATTAACACCTGAAAGGCTGCTTGAAGAAAGAATACAGGAAAAGAGAGCAGCATTTGAGGTGACACTTTGTTCAAAAATTGTACAGAAAATACAGACTCCCGAAAGCAATAAACGTTTAACTTCTATAATTAGTAATGGTACACTGATTTCACCACGACTAAGATACACCCTCAATCCATGTAATACAAAATGCATAAATATTTAAAGATCACTTGAAACATTATATAACTAACAATTCATGGCGGATTTTTTTATTAGTTTTGTTATTACAAGCACTCTTTCTTTGTGTTAAACCACGATGTTTACATTTCATTGACTTTGAATGCAGGCTTTTAGATTTGTCCAAAAATAGAAGTTTCCGATCCGAAGATTTTGCTCACGAAAGGGCTATTGTATGCTTTCGACAGGAAAATGAGTTTTCGGGTTTTTTTAGTCAATACTCATTGAGAAAGCCAATAAGAGCACACCATACCAACAAACACGACATCTGGTGAAGTTCTGTTTAGAGCATATTCGCAAGCTGTATTCATTTTGCCTCAATTTTTTTTACACTTTCCTTTGATGTCATTTATCTTAATTATATCAATGGAAATAGTTTAAAACGCAGTCTTAAATGCTAAAGTTGCTGGATTTTGACGTAAGCAAGTAGTGATTAATACTCGACACCAGCGTTTCACTATGCACATATAAATAATTGTGCAGAAACTTTAAACTATGAAATAAAAAGAACCATCTGCAAATAATCACCTAAATAAACCGACATTGGAAACTCAAAAATACTTTAAAATTACATCTAAGCGTTTTAATCATGATCAGCATTGCGTATGGCAAAACATGTAGAAAATTGTTCAGATGGTAATACTTGCCTGCTGAAATGGCATCCTTAATGCTCCAACGTTGACATATGGGGCTACTCTGCACGCTTCAAATTGACTGGCAGCTCCAATGAGGACGCCTGAAATTGTAAAGTAATATCAAGACACGGCTTTCCTTGACAAATAATTGTTAATAAATGCATATACGTACATTACTGACATTTTCAAACAAGTTTAGATTAAATGTCATACAAATTTTAGCTTGTATAAAAACCGATTTCTGATAGTCGGCGAGCAAGGTTTAACCATTGATTTCAATTTAAGTCATAACATAAAAATACCTTTATGAAGCTGGTTTTCCTGTTTTCTGCATTTTGCTCTCCTGTTCTGAAACCAGACCTTGAAGAAGAAGGGAAACAGATTGATTGACAGCTACATGTGCAAAGTGCGTTTTCTCATCATATATAACATTGAGCAGACATAAGCTCTTTTGAAATATTAATGATGTTAATCTCTTGCATTAATTATACATTTCAAGTTATATATATAAAATATAAATATATAAATGTATAGTCGAGGCCAAAGGATCGCAACTTCTCTCGCTTAGAATATCTAAACGGTGTGATCGACACAACTGAACAAAACTATTGTTTTGTCCATGTTGGCTATATTTTTTATATGCATCACAGTTATTAGGGATCTAAACCGACTTCCTGATATACAACACCGGCATGACAAAATAGTTTTGGACATCTGAGCAACAGGATCTAAGAAAACGATGCTCAATAATACCTTGTAAATTAATTAGCTTTATCGTCTAGAAAGAGACATTAGTGAAGCTTTTAATGCCCCGCAGTTTAGTTTAATTACAGTCATAACAAGGATCGTAAAAAAGAATTTTCTGATAATAGTTATGTCTCAGATAATTCCTCATTGCAGCTATTTCTGTTAGCATAGCAGGCAAAAGCTGATTAACTGCTTCGTTATGGTAATCTGAAACCGATCCTTATGAAAACGATGGATGAATTACAAAACAAAAATTTATTATTGTAAATGGGATTATTAAGAGGATTTTGGAAATGAAGAATAGTTTATATCTAAACTAGCGCTGTAACATCGAAAAAGGTACATCTAAAATGAATGCTATTTTTTAAAAGTATGTACATCAGATTATCCATGCTAACTCCTTTCTTTGCTGTTCACGCTTGTGAGTAAAGACATTTACTTGAAAATTATACAAAAGGCAACATTTATAATGTTTGTAAATCAGTTTTTAAAATTACTCGTCTGCATAAGCAATGCAGCATAAGCAAATTGTCACATCAAAACCAAATTATCTTTTTCAATTTAAACTCTTTTTGTATCTATTCGTCCTCTTTTGACAGCTTTGAAGAGGTACCCGTCGCACATTAGAGGATTCGATGCCTTTAAGTTGTAAGATGATTTATTTTTTTTAATATATTTTTTGTTTTAGCTAATGTTCATCATAATGTATTCTTGGACAAATTGTAACTCGGCTCTAAACATATCCCCTTAAATCATATTTAACTATAACAACTATGTGGGAAAGACAAAATGCACTATATTCTTTTGTTTACATACTGCATAAGGAAAAAAAGTATTTTATTTAAAAAAAAGACTTTATATAAGCAGACTTTCATTTTCTTGTCAGAACTGAATGTCAGAATACGTTCTTAAAACACTTAAAGGGATTGATTTCTAAGGGACTGATTCCTAAATACCACTGTCTGCTTGAAGGTTGTAACAAGAGGACCAGTTGACATCATATCACAAACACAAATTAACAATGCACTATTTAAATAATAGGCACAATTAATTTAATTCATCTTTAGTAAAACTGAAAAAAAAACTGATGGTTAAATTTAAGTCAGATTGCATCCAATTTTTAAAGGAGTGACTTTCCCCAACTTTTGCATTTTAATATTTCTTTCTGTCATTGGGGATAAAAGAAAGTTTGAAACACGCTTTAGTCCAATTCAGGCTCTTTCAAAGGAATTCTGACTTGTATTGATTCAGTATATGATGCAGGTGGCCTTCGACTATACGCTCCTGCATTAACTAAATTACGGTTGCTTTGATCAGAAAAAATTATTTGATCAAAAACAGTCCTAAAAGGTGGTAACATGTGAATTATAAAGAATTAAATAAACAGTAAGAATGGTTTAGTCATTAAAAATAAAATATTTGAAATTAAGTGAAAATTATTTTTCATTTAATTGTAAGTGTATCGACTACAATATTTTAAGAAATACTAAGAAGATGCGTGAATTAACTGGTGTACGAAAATGTCTAATAAATTATTGAACATCATCCGAGCATGCATCCCCTCCCCTTACTCCCCACCCCGATGCTCGCCGGCGCTTTAGTATTGCGCCAGACTTAAGTCCTTTCAATTCACTTTGAAATAAGCACGGTAACTTTCGTTTTGATTCATGTTTGCACGCTTTATAAAAATTTCAAAAACATGTAGACATTCAAAAAACAAAAATGCAGAAATATAATTTTGGAAGCCAGAGCATAAATCCACATAATTCATCCACATACACTATTACCAAATCTGCGTATGTGCACATGGAGGATGCGACTGTCAGAGATAGAACTCGAACACTTTATTTGCTTTGTGTAATAAATAATTCAAGTATATACCCTAACAGAAGAGTGAAAGCGGTACACTGTTAACACAAAGCACTAGGTGTACCGTGCGTACATTTTTACTTTTGTATTTTTCTTTCAAAAAAAAAGCACAGGTGTCAGTTTATCAACTGATCTTACCTGGACCCTTGCTTCGGACAGTCCTAACCGTTGGCTTAGCTCTTCTCTCATAAAGGCATCTGGATAGTGTGTTTCATCGAAAAGTCTCTCTAATTCGTTCAGTTGCTCCAAAGTAAAGTTTGTCCGACTTCTTCTCTGCTTTATTTTGGTCTGTGTCTCGTCTTCCATCGGTTTTGAGTCTTCTTTTCTTTCCTTCATATCCGTGGCACCTTGTAAAACAAAAACTACACAATTAGGACTGATAGAGGATTAAATAAGCAAACACATGGGGATGCTCACTTTATAGAAACAGCGGAAGATTTGCCTTAAACACAACCCCACATTTGTATACCGATTAGGTTTTAAATAATTAAATCCTTATAAATATGTATGCGCCTGTTACACCATTGGACCTCTGATAGCGGCTGTGAGGTATTGTTTCTTTTTTAAGCTACATTTGGCGCATAATAAAAGCTTTTATTCTACTTGATAAACCTTTACAGTTTGATATATTCAAATGATGACAGGAATAATTCTGCGTGACTACTTTACAAAATATGCTTCAGAACACATATTTTGATTGATGTCTCTGGACATCAAAGGCAAGGGCGTAGATCGTTCAGTGTTAATTCGGACTACATTACCTGCACTTAGCACAAGACAAATGCAGGCTTAAATTGCAATATTGTGTTATGGTGCTTCTATTAATAGTATTATTTTAACTGTTGCAGTTGTACATTCTATACATAATACGTGACTATTTAAGTCTTGCACCAGATTAATAACACTTTCTTTTCTGAATTAACTAAATAAGCATATTACATAACCAATAATGATTTCTTTTATGCAGACAGTAAATATGGGTAACAACAATAACCTTGGATTTTAAAAACAATCACAAAAAAGTGTATAAATATGCATATTTCACTTTTAAATTTTTCACATTTCTGTTTCATTGTTGGACAATACTATGATAATCAGTAAAAGAAAAAAACAGTTATGCAAAAGTAAAGCTTCGATTGGTCATGAAACGTGGCTCAGATACTAGGCCTGTGCTTTATTGGTTTTCGGGTTTAAAAGACAGCAAATGTAATCCATCTGAGACGCTTCCCGTTGGTCCAATGTAAATAAGAAAAGAACGACCAAAATCTCAAAGTAAACACTAACTGCATTATATCTGTTTCGTTTAAAACTGTCCATACTGTGGAAAAAACTTCGAAAGATAACTTCCACGATCTCTGTATCAACAGCGTGCTTCAGTTATCAGTTATAATATAAATTATAGGGCTAGGATTTTCTTTTTTCATTCAGACATTTACCGTAAGATTTTTTTTCCCTAAAAGTGCAGTACATTTTACGAAAGAAATTTATTTTCCTTGTATTTACAAAAAAGGTGCCAGATCTCTCTTCAGCAGAACAAGTACAGTATATCAGAAATACAACAATGCAAATTAAGTGCAGTTTAACAGTATTTGCTTCTTTGTTGTTGTTGTTTAGCATTACCTGCATCTATACATATGATCCAGTAACTGTTAGTTATGCCAGGTAAAAAATAACGTTTCTCCGCTGTTAACAAATTTAAAACATTCTTATTTATTAATATGTTTACATAAAATATCTGTGTTGTTATCACGATGCCTAAAGGTTGGTCTCAATAAAACTAAAAATACTTGACAAACACTAGGCGTAGATTTGCAAAAAAATACATAATTCTGATACCCATATTTAAAATGATTTGATAACGCATATATCGGAAACCATTTTAATATTATCCCATTAAGCTACTGCATCGATTTGCTGTTTTGATTGAGAATAATTTCATCAGTCTACGTTTTTCTTCTAAAAATCGCTCGTTTATATCTAAACAAATCAAGCATATATACACTTGAATGAATTTAGCAGCTTTTTTACGAGATGGCATGGGTGCACGCACTAATTATATGACTTAACAGTAAAATTAACAGCTGACTGTATAGTATAACTTGACATTTATAGCAAAAAGCAAATATGTGAAATAGTCACAGCAGGTAAAACTCAAGAGTAGTATTATTTTATTCTTACTTTATCGAAAAATAATATGTAAACTAGGCAGAGAAAGCTATGCAGATTTACTTGTTACATAGTTGAATTTCTTGTTGGTTTACTCACTTATACCTCATCCCAGCTCAGTTATACGTAACTCAATGCTGCCATTCCCCTGACAAGTTGCAAGGTTGTTTGTTTGTTTGAATGCTTGCGGTTTCTGTCGTTTTAGCAGAAAAACGTGTACTCAGCCGGTTACCATCAATGAGTTTCGGACTGCCCGCGTCCCTGGTCCTCTCCGGCCCAAGGATGTCCGTCTCCCTGCTTGGCGATCTTGCGCTTCCACGGGTGAATGCATTCACTTCTTCCCGACTGGGTTCACTGGCGCTCGGATCCCTCGCTCTCACTGGTCCACTCTCCAGAACCTCCCTGTACGTGATTATCTCCTTCTTTTCCTTCACTTTCTGATCAAAAGATTTGGACACAAAGGCGGTAAGTTCTTCCATCGCTGCTTAAAAATTTCCCTTCTCGCTCGCTCTCTCAGTTCCACAACAGCCACCAATAACACATCAATAGTGCTTTCCCCCCCTCGCTCTCTCGACCTAAATGCAGGGTGATGTTTGCCAACTCTAGATCTCGACTTAAATGAATAGATCTTGGCCAATTCTTCTTGCTACAGAGTTCAGACCTGCTGATGATGTGCTATTGAAGTCACACTATTTATACTTTGCAATGCCTGCCCCTTGATCCGTGCAAATTACCTCCCCTTAGGAAATCTGGATGAGCCCCCTCTTTCTTCCGCGCACTGTCAGAAAACACTCACACACATACACAAACACACACACATCAGCCCCTTCAGGCTTCCTATCATCTTTACCACGTTGCTATTGGTCATTAATCCAGGATTGACAAGAGCCACTAATTAATTTAATTAAGCGTAGATTCAGTGCTATTGTCCCGAGTTAGTTTTTAAGCACAGGGGAGAAGGGCTCGATCTGCAGGGGTGTGGCTAAAACGAAAATGACAAGCAAGGCAGCACATGGAGTGAAACCTCCTCTAAATATCAGATCTAGGAAGAGCCACCAGTGGTAATCACACAGGTAAAGAAAGAAAGAAAGAAAGAAAGAAAGAAAGAAAGAAAGAAAGAAAGAAAGAAAGAAAGAAAACATTAGTTGTATTGCAAAAGGCAGTATGAATAAGCTTAACGTTCACACGAACACGCAACGGATTTCGGTCATTACTATTTTATTACGAGGAATTCATTGAGGCGTCACGCATGTAAAATATCTACAGTCTGTGTATAATGTAGTGTTATTTTAAAATATTTTTGGAGGTGTATGTTAGCAATGCTTATACAAGTTTATGTTTTGTCTATAGCTTATAATAAGAAAAACACTATTCTGATAATAGCTTTCATTAGCATTATTACTGTATCTTTAGTTTTCTTTACATTTACTGCTAATACAATAATTCATAATGCAATATAATGATGCAAAAACCCTCAAGATTATAAGGTGCATATTTAATACAATTTTGAAATTGGTTTATGAGTGAGAAAACGTATAATTCAGAAACTACAAAGCTCTTTTTATACAAAGCACATTTAAATATGTGAAAGAAATGGGTACTGATAGATGAGACGTTTTTAAGATATTGGTTTCGTTTATTGGATGCTTTATTTTATTCACTATTCTGTAAACGAGATTTCTGAAAGATAAAGTTACTATAAATATTTTCATTTACTTTTTAAATTTATGACATTATTTGGAGTGCAATAACGTGAAATTTAAATATATACATTTGAAGCAAATGTCATTATTGAACTTTGTCTTAAATTGGAAAGTGGATTGTTTTCATAGAAGAGAGATGATGTAGTCTGGGAAATCAGGTTTCCAACACTTCATCTGATAAAATATTTATATCGTTTATCACCTTCTGTAATCTCTATTGATTTTTTTTTCTTGTTGTATTCATTTTACATTAAACAGAATTATGTACACTATTCTAAGTGAATACCAATTAAGACGACTACCTAAATGTATAGCTTCTGTTTCGAATTAAAAAGGAATAAACTGTTTACAGAAAATGAAGTTTCGTCCAGTTTATGATTAATCGCTTAACAATAAATTTTGACTATTTCAGTGTCATACCTCATTACCATTAATTATATTTTTATCACGTTATATTTTTATTTGAAGAATGTCTTGAAATATTTCAGTATTGTCTTCATTATTGTTTCAGAAGATTAAAATGATTTAAATGGTGGTACGTTCAATGAGTATTTTATCAAGCGACCTGCTAAATTAGATCAGTTTAATGGAGATTCCTTATAAATTAATAACCCTCGACTGTAATTAAACTTAATAAAAAAGGGGGAAAATGTTATTTTACCAGGCAACACAAGCAAATAGGAATATACACTGAAACCTATCTATTTTGTATTTATCAAACTTAAGAACTGTACTGATGCTTGTTTGTGTTCAAATGATACTACAATATACAGTAAATGAAGTTCACAGGAAAAAAAAAAATATATATATACTACACATTAACGGTTGCCTAAATTGTGTATCTAATAATTCCATTTTGTTTTGAAGAAAATGTTTTTTCCACTAGACAGCATTTTTATTATATACTTTTTATTTATTTGTATACATATTCTACTTTATACTTTTAAATCACATTTCCATTAAGATAGGCTGCAGATGAAATGATGTGATATTACATATAGATGCAAATCATTGAAAAATAGAAAACAAATCTGCTATATTGACAAGTGTTTTAATCCATAAACAGACCTATTTAATTTGAAAAATATTTTTGAAATTTGATAGACATGTCTATTATAATTAAATTTCATTTGCATGTGGTTCCAGAAATAAATCATTATGCTTAACATTCTCCACAGGGTAATATATCAAAGTTTATTAACTAATATCGACAGCATCTGTTAAGACAGTTGTTTTCTGTTAGTAGTGTAATTTATAGATTTTTTTTTGTTAAAAGTTGTAAAAGTATACATTATGAAATATTCCTTACATGCCGAAACAATACATGTTTGAAAAAATGTTTTCTTCATGATTTATTGCCAATAAAAAAGAACGGATATTTAGATAATTTGTTCTTACATTCGAATTTTGCTTACCATAGATATTTCGACATACTTCAGTATTTAGACATCTGTAAATGAATGTAAATAAGGAAGCAATATGCGTGTGGGCCAGTGGTTATAACCGTGCAGAAATTCTAAAGATTAACAATACGGTATATACTTTGTAAATCATAAATGGTTTGGCAGAATTGTTTAAACTGCTTATAGCAAAAAGGGGCTCCGTAGCTTATAATCACACAAACATTTGTATTTTTTTTAAAAAAGATACGTAGAAAATTTGCACTCTGATATCTTAATGGATGTAAGGCACACATTATATTCCCGGGTTTATTTTGATATTATAGTGCGAGCACACAGGCTTATGTTCATTTATTTTGCTTATTTTGCCATGGCTACAGAAAAAACGTTATAAATAATAAATGACCAAAATAGTTATATACAGGACGTTTCATCGCAGAGCCTTGAACGCGTGTTAGTGAATAACAAATGCAAATAGTTTAATAAATACGCATTATACGTTAAAAAGAGAAAAATGCAACAAGGTAATATAATACTTCAGTATGTTCTATGATATGTTACATTCCGTGTTACTTCTCATTTCTCGTTTCCGACGATTACTCTGGTATCGATTCTGTCACTGATGTTATTGACGATCTCTGAATTCAACAGCTAATGCCTGGATATTTCGTATATGGCGGTGTACTTGAAAGAACCCGGCGTCTCGGAAACAAAGGGATAATTAAAACATTTAGAATATTCAGGTAAGTTCTACATTTATTTTCACTTTTAGGATGACGAAGAATTGTGCATGCATGTCTTGACTTTTCGCTTAATTGCTTTAAAGGCATGCCATGGCACGTGTGAGAAAGGCCCGAATGTTGACATTCTGCTGCCCTACTGTCGCCTCAGTTGTTACTGCGATTTCTAAACAGCAGGCACGTTGTTTATTACTTTAACATCTTTAACGAAAAGCTAACGTCGACTTTGATGTCCGTAAATCGTTCTTCGCCAAAAAATTCTCTCCACTTAGATAAGGACCCCGGGGACACAAGTCTCATCCCCCACCTCACCTGCCTTGCACTACCCAAACCATTCTGCTTACGCTTCATCTGAAGGACAGGTTGCGTAAGTCGTTACTAAAAATACAGCACTACGAATAAATTAAAGGTTCCGCGCAGTTTAAACCTTACCTTTTGTTGGTTCATCTCTTTTCGGGTCCTGCTTAGTCCAATTCATCGTGCTAAAAAGCCGGAGCCTATCTTTGTAGCACCGAAGGCAAGGCAGGAAGTGGCCCCCCACAGAGATCCAGTCCATTGGAGTGTTTGTGGCAAGCACGGGGCATCACAGTCCACTGCAGGGCACAGTTAGCTACACCCATAAAGGCCCTCACATAGAGACAACATAACTAAACACATTCATCCTTACTGTTTTTTCTAAGGGTAACAAGTACTTATTCTACAATGTAAGTTGTGGCATGTTTTTCCTCTTGGAAAATCCAGCAGACCCCCACGACCATGTTCAAGACTAATCGGGTTAGAAAATGACTGACTCTGGAAAACATGGCGGTAGTGCAGGATTGGTATGATACATTTTCCTTTAGTTTAGTTGTTTTAAATATTTTAAACTATGTATAATTATTGAATGTCTCTTACATGTCTGAACTTTGTCAGCTGCAAAGAGTCTTAAGGCATAATGTATGAATCAAACAAAAGTTTTGCATTAAAGTTTGTGTTTTACTTTTTTCTTCTGCAATTCACCAATGTGAAAGATATGTAGATTAGGTTAGCTGGCAAGTCTAATTTCAGCCAGTTTGAGTGATGGTATGTGTGACTGTGCGCTGTACTTGACTGGTATCCTGTCCAGGACTGGTTGTTGCTTTGCAGCCAGAGCTATTCGTAAAAGTTCCTGCACTAAATCAAATAAAGCAGGGGTCACCAACTCCGGTCTTGGAGAACCACCGTGGCTGCAGGTTTTCATTCTAGCCCTTTTCTTAATGAGTGACCTGTTTTTGCTGCTAATTAACTTATTTTAAAGTAATTTTATTTGACTTGCTTTTGAAGACTCAGACCCCTTAATTGTATCTTTTTCCTTAATTAGCACCCAAAAATAATGAGATACAAAATGAGCCAAAACAACTGGTGTCCATCATCCATCCATCCATCGATTAGCCAACCTGCTATATCCTAACTACAGGGTCATGGGGGGTCTGCTGGAGCCAATTCCCAGCCAACCCAGGGCTCAAGGCAGGAAACAAACCCCGGGCAGGGCGCCAGCCCAACACAGGTCCATCTTCCAATATTTGAAAATAAAGAAAGATGAAGATGTTGATCTGCTCAGGTCTCCAAACATTTTAGCAGACCACTTAAAAAGAGAAAATCAACAATTTTGGAAATGTCTGCCAATGTACCACAAGAGCAGCAACAAGCCACGGAACTAAAGAATGAGTTTAATTAACGACAAGATTGGCGTCTCATTAAGCAGCAGGTTGGAGTGAAGTTGGTTGGAGTTTGAGGCCCTGACTTAGTTGATCTTCTGTTGGCTCACTCACTTCACATTTCATTTCTGTTTGGGTGCCATTTAAGGAAAAAGAAATGAAGCAATTCAGAGGAATGATGAAAAAATTCAGGGGAACAAATCTTAAAAAAAAATTCAATTAAAATGAATTCACAAGAAGTTAATTAGCAGCACAAGCAGGGCATTCATTGATTAAAGGGTTAGACTGAAAACCTGCAGCCACGGTGGTCCTCCAGGACCAGAGTTGGCAACCCCTGGAATAAAGTTATTAGAAAAACAGATGACTTTCTCACTTAAGGTACTCATCAGTTCAACTTTTTATTCAGGGCTCTTTGCAGAAAACTGTTACAAGATTCTTTACAAAGAAGAGAATGTATGCATAAAAAGTAATAGTTAACAATTTAAATAATATTACAATACATTCTAAATCCACCTAAGGGTAGACTATCACTATAATACTAAAGTGAGTTTTGAGTGGCATCCCTATGTTATTCAATCCAATGACATTTCGTAATCTATTTAAGAGCTCAGTTTAATCTGTATCAGCATATTAATTTACCTGCAACACCTGGGTTTAATGATTGTACAGCAAGTGTTCATATTTTATTTTCACATTTCAAACTATAACTTTTTAAAGATGTGAATGAAGTGTTGACATAATTTAAAGTGCTGCATTGATATAAAGACAAATGGGGCCTCCATGTACCATATTATGAATTTCCCACAGTTGGATTCGGCAGTCTTTAAATTTTCAGTTATTGAAAAGTTGTTTTACAACTTAGAAATAAACCTGATTAATTTCTGCTTCAGCTTAATCCAGCTCTAGGATGAGCTGGCCCCACTCTGTCCAGTTAACATCATAGGGCTCAAGGTAGTGACCATCAAAAGATGGGGAAACAGCCCATTCCTAGTCAAGCGCAAAACAACCCATGCCTTTGCCCAAAATGGGCCAATGAAAAGTTACCGGGTAACATAACTAAGGGCGTACTTGTAGACTGGGTGCTGAATTAAACCCACGGTGGAGGATCTGAAAGATAATAGATCATACAAATGGGGTGGTTCTCCCCACAAGTAATTAATTGCAAAACTAAGATTTAGTCAGTTTTCTAACTAGTATATAAGTTGTATAGTGTGTACAATTAATTAACATCCGTTTTTAAAAAAAAAAAAAAAAAATTCATATACATAGTAAAGCAGGAATGTCTATTTTCTTCTTACTGTCATTACTTACTGCCAGAGGTCATTATGTTTTGTACATGATCCAGTGGAGACATCTATTTATCAAACATTTGAAGGTTGGAAGCAGGCTGGACAAAGCCACTGGTTCTTGCATTCCCAACGGGTTGGGCACAAATGACCTACTGATGCATACCCACTAGGAATTAAGGGTACCGCAGAAATGTGCAAATTATGTATCTACTCCCAGCATAGGAAACACTCCAGCATAGGAAACATAAAGTGGGTTTTGCATTTAATACTTAGTACTACCTTTTATTTGCAGTCATTCTTCAGAGCACATAATGAAAACCTCTCACCCTATTTGCTAATGTGTAGCCTTAGTAAGCACACATATGGTTGTTACTGTGCCTCAAACTCGGAGTAATTATAGGTGGATATAAAGCTGGGTAGTGCTTTAGTGAACCAGGGTCCTGTATTATGTCAACATTATGGAAGGTTTTTGAATGAACTACACTACACTTTTGAATGTAAGAGTACATTAACTGGAGGCACATGTTAGTTTGAACTGGGAATTGTAACCTTAGTCCGTAATGGATTTGTGAACATTTCATATTAAAAGTATGCTTTCTTTCAAATATATATGAATGTAATTGCAAATTCTGGTGACTGTGTATGGGTTTCTGTAAGATGAATGCAACGAGCAAGGAGAATATTAATTGGTACTCAAATTAAAAGTAAACATTTTTGCTCTTGTTATTTGTGGAATGTACACTGGGTACACTGGAATGTACACTGGGTGTTCTGTCATTCTCTGCATACCTTTTTCGTTTAAGGACATTATTTTACTCTTGTTTTGGGAGTGAAGTTACTTCACAGGCATATTTGCTTTACATATTAAGGTTATACAGAGCATGCAAATCAGAGTGCTTATCATATGTATGGTCTTATTATAGGACCGATGTGAAATCTGTAACTCTCAGTCTTTTACAAAGCATTTGGGATACCACAGGATTGGTCTTGCCATTTTCCTTCTGTATTTACAGCTGCATTGACTCTATCAACTAGAACAGGTTTTGTCAAACTGTTACTACTTTGTCCAACCTAGGCCTCTTGTGCTGTATTGTAGTATGGTCCTTTCACTGTTAGTCACTCAAATGCCTTTTATATCCATTTTTTTCTGTTTTATTTAAATGTTTTTACTAAGTAAATAATAATGTTGTAGCACTCATTGATCATTACAAAAAACAGCAGTGAGAACATTAAGTTTTTCATTTGTGAATCATGTAAAGACTGACAGTGCCTCCATTCATAGCAAGGAGTGACTGACTGACTGAGACAATCTCTGAAGCACCCAGAAAGAATTAACTGCGGTAACAAAAATTAATCAAGTAACAATTCAGTCTAATGACTTTGACAAACCACAACCAGTTTAAATTCTTCAGTGTAGGGACCTTTATTCATAAATTGTTTTATTTTGTCCTATTATCACTTTTTCAGACCTCTCTTTTTGAATATTTATCCATTTTTACTGTAAAAAAGTATGCATAAAATATAATGACACATATAGTAGTGAAATAACACTTTTTATTCTATTTAAATAGTACCTTGTATTCTTTTTTTAAATTTCATAATTTCACACATATCAGGAACAAATATTCACAAACAATTGCCCTTAGTCATTGAAATTAGTTTTAACATGGAGCAGTGCACCTTTCAGTGATTTTCATCTCTGACACCCATCCACATTGAAGGACATGTTTATGAGGCTGAAGGTTCTCTCACAGCTGACTGAGAGGTATTTGCAGGACAATACTGTCTCTGCATCCCTTGGAAGTCAGTGTTTTGCAACCTTTCCAATAGTCCTTTGAAACACATTTATATGCTTTAGAAAATCACCAGGATATTGTGCCCTGAATTTACACTTAAGTTTGTGTTTATTAGTTTTTTGTACACTGTTGGCATACTTGACACTGGTTGCTTCAGCGTTTTCCCCATTAGTCCCATGTGTCTGGCTAATCCACATGCCTTTGCTGACATTCAAGGGCTGGATGTCTGCATGCCATGATATATAAATACACAAAGACACAGGCACATGATGGTTCAATTGCAATTAACTTTCTGAGTTAGTTGGGAGATGCCTTCTATGTTTTGGACTAGTTACTACGGTACTTTTTAGATGTCATTTCCAGTTCTGAGCTCAATTGCACTGGAAAAAACGTGAGGACCAAACTTGGAGTACTGCTGCACTTGTGCTTAGTTCAATTTCTAGTATCAAAGTCTCTTTTGTGAAATATATCAAATCAAATTAAAAAAAAAAAAAAAAAAAAAAGGCAATCATGTTAGGCAAGTGCAGTATATTATCCCTAGAGGAATATTTGTGTGGTACAACAATATTCAGATACTTATCTTAATTTCAATAATCCTACAATTAAGAATAGAAATGGGATAATTTCAATAATCTAATATCACAAGGGGTACTTTATTTGTGACAAAAGTGAATATGTATCACATACAGTGTCCTTTAGAAATCATTAGAGTCCAGCACACCTATCTCCCTCTTTGCAGTTTGTGCAAAGAATATGATAGTTCTTAAATCTATTGTGCTTAAGTCCTGAAAATCTAAACTTGAAGTTTAAGAATAATATCTGAAACTGTGTCATAAAGAAGGCATCTATCCAGTTTGAGAAAATTATTGTCAAAAATCTAAATTAATGCTCTGCTTTGCTAAAATTATATAAGAGTTTTTATAAAAACAGTAGGATCAGTGGGAGAAAAAAATCTTGACTTTTCAGCACGGCAGATTCATTGATTGGATATCTGCTAGAAACATAAATCAAAGGAAATGTTCAGTAAACTTTCAAACAGAGGTTTGTATAAAAAAGTATGATTCCTGATTATTTGTCATAGATGTATGGGATCCTTTTATATTCACTGAAACAAATTCATGGTTTTGAATATGGTTAGGAGATTTATCAGTTAGGAAAAAAATTGACATTGAGGCGTTACATGTTTATTATGTATCATCTCTTGAAAAGAGCCTGTTTATAAAATCTGACATTTTCAAGCCTACTTGACAGGAAATATTGATCCAGTTTTTAAACCAGTTATTTTTCAAGAGTGTTTTGGTGACCAACAGCGCAAAGTTTTTTTTTTTTTTTCTTTATATAACAAATGTCTGTTTACTTGTTTTTGAATAAAAATGGTGGATTAGAATAGCATCTGACAAATGCACATCAATAACTGTACTGTATAAATGCTTATTTCTTGCCTTATGCAGAAAAATATTTTGTGTTTGTGGAACAGTTTAAAAATGACTTAAACAGCTTATATCAGAATCTTTCTTTTATGGTGCAAATGCTGTTTTTAGTTTCTAGTAAAAACCATATATATGCATGCTTTTTTTTTTTTTTTATTTGTAACATTTGAATAATTGAGTAATGATATGTATTCATTAACTTTGACATGGTGCTAAAGGTACAAGCAATTCTTTTCATTTTGGAAGAGAGATTTCAGGGTGCCCTCTCAATTTATTGCATGCCTGTGACTAAATGGACTACCAGGGGGCATCTGGTGAGTACATAACTTGAAGACATCTACATATTTAGAGTTGCAATGGAGTTTTAACTTTATGCATTATTTTTGGGGGTGGGGTATCCAGTTGTAATCGCAAAAGAAAGTTCAAGCAGAGATTTAAGGATATGAGGAGGAGGAGGAACACTGGTCATTGTGTTGACTCCATGATCTATAGTAGGCAACAAGGATATATATATGTATATATAATATATTAGTATTATAAGGTGGATAGTTCACAAACAAATAGTTAAGTATTTTTCAAGTCAAAGTTATTTCTTCCAATCATTGCATGTGTGTGTGTGTGTGTGTGTGTGTGTGTGTGTGTGTGTGTGTGTTTGCATGTTCTCCCCCAGATGCTCCAATTTCCTTCCACAGTCCAAAGACATGCAGGTAAGGTGGATGTGCATTGCTAAAGTGACACTAGTGTGTGGTGTGTGTGTGTATGTATGTATGTTTGGCCTGGTTACTAGCTCCCGCTCCAGAGATTGTGCCTGCTTTGTGTCCGATCCTTGTAGGGATAGTCTCCTGTTACCCCATGACCCTGCCCTGGATAAGTGAATTAGGAAGATGGATGGATGGATGCCTGTTTATTCAGTTTTTGTCACTTGATTGAATATGAAGTGCCTCCTCAAAATTTTCTCAGTTAAGCACATGCATGCATTATCAATCTCGTGGCAGCAGGCAGTCTTTGAGACATAAAGAAATAAGCTTCAGTATAGTGAAAGAAATAAAGCAATCAAAAAAGTGCCTTTTGCATCAGTATTCAGTAATGTCGATAATGGGTGCCATGACTTTCCGACGTGAATTCTTGGCCCTGGAGGTGAAACAATGCTGCGAAGGACAACAAAGTTTATGAAGTAATGTACACAGTCGGTCCCCTTTTACCTTCATGCAGTGGTATGCAAAAGTTTGGGCACTTTTGCTTCAAATGTCTATTACTGTGAATAGTTAAGAGAGCAGAATATGAACTGATCACCAAAAGGTATAAAGATGACACATTTCAGCTTTTTATGCAAGAGTAGTGTATTGTTTTTTGCTTGTATAGTTGTACAATGGAAACGTGAAAGGAGCAGCATACAACAATTTGGGCACCCCAAGATATTTGAGGTCTCGGATAACTTTTACCAAAGTCTCAGACCTTGACTGAACAGGAATGGTGGAGGACAAGTTGAAGTCTGGAAGACCAAGAAAACTTTCTGAGAGAACTGCTTATTGGATTGCTAGAAAGGCAACTAACCCCCAACTCCGTTAGAGCATCTAAAACTGCAGAGTCCGCAGCAGAACTGCCCCGATCCTCAGGGACCCCACCCACTCCCAACACGAACTGTTCACACTTCTACCCTCAGGCAGGAGGTATAGAAGTATGAAATGCAGGACTTCTAGGCTAAAGAACCCTTTCTTTCCCAAGGCCATTAGACTCCTAAATAACTGACTGGAGTTTATAACTGTGGTGTACCTCATTCTATCTACCTCACATAACTGTAACTGTATTTGACTTATCCATCACACACCTACCTGCACATACACTTTAGATTTCTATTCTGTTTTTATACTTTATGCTGCCTCTATTACTTATTATCTATCTGCTACTTATTATCTATGTTTATCTTTATACGTTGGTTTTGTCATTTGGTGTGGACAGCAAAGAAAGAATTTCATTTTACAGGGAAACATGTTTCCTTACTGTGCACATGACAATAAACTTTGAACTTTGAACTTGAACTAGATTAGATTTAGCAGACTCTGGGGTGGTGGTGGTGCAGCACTGTTCTCTTATGCAGCCACACCTGAAGCAATATCACCTTCATGGTAGACTCAGCAAAAGAAAACCATTCTGCATCCTAGCCACAAAATTCAGCACCTGAAGTTTGCAAATGAACTTCTAAACAAGTGTAATACATTTTGGAAACAAGTCCTGTGGATTGATGAAGTCAAAATAGAACTTTTTGACCACAATGTGCAAAGGTATATTTGGAGAAAAAAGGGTGCAGAATTCCAGGAAAAGAACACCTCTCCAATTATTAAGCAGGGGGTTGATCAAACATGCTTTGGGCTTGTATTGCAGCCAGTGGCACAGGGAACATGTCACTAGTAGAGGGAAGAATGGAAATACCAGCAAATTCTGGAAGCAAACATCACACCATCTGTGAAAAAGTTGGAGTTAAAAAGAGGATGGTTCCTACAACAAGATAATTATCCAAAACACACGTCATAATCTACAATCAAATACCTCAAGAGGCGCAAGCTGATGGTTGCCATAGCCCCTCACAGTCCCCCAACCTAAACATTAGTGCTGGGCGGCATGACCAAAATTCTGTATCACGGTACTGTATTTTTCAAAATTATACCGGTTTCACGGTATTCGACTGTATTTTTTTCCCATGCATGAGAGGATGTTACCCACATTTTCCACTGCAATTACTGCAGTAGACTGGCTAAGAATAACCTATTCCACTGTCAAGAGAATTGTACATTGTACAAATAAGCATTTTAATGTGCACAAAAGTATTAATACAGGTTTGCATGGCCCTATAAAGTGATAGTTTTCAAGGGGGAGGCACTAATGAAGAGAAGGAATCACATTGCATGACCGTTGCAGTCAAAATATAGAACCATTTTATTGAACAAATTTTGCAAACAACTTAAACTAAAATTTTGACAACATATTTTCAACCATCCAAAGAGGCATTTAGACTTAGTAAAATATCCTGAGGTGCTTGTCAAAAGTTGTATAGCACTGAACATGTCTTAGAAAAGGAATTAATAGTAAACATTTTTTGTAAACCAACTACACTTTCTGTTAATGTTAAAAATTTCTGTCCACTGACAAGTGACTTTTTAAACAACTGTACCATCATTAAACTGCATAATATTTAAACTAATAAATAATAACAAAATAATAGTGCAACTTCCAGTAATAAAACTATTACTTCAAGACTTCAAGCTTAGGTGCATTACACAGTATTTTTCAAATAAAAATAAAATAAAACAAGTGCAACTTGGTGATGATATCTTTACCAACTGAGCCATCATTAAGGCAAATTGCATTAATATGGACCTTGCTTCAAGCTAAGCTATATACATAAATAATAAAACTGCAATTTGTGGTATAGTCCTATGAAATCGTATTAGGGCCACAGTGAAGGAAAAAAAAATACAGACATAGGGAAGAAAAAAAAAAACTGTCAAGAATAAAGTTGACTTTATTCTCGACATTTCCACTTTAATTTCAACGCTTATGTCGAGATTAAAGTCGACATTTCCACTTTAATTACAAAATAAACCATGAAAATAAAATAGAACGTCGTAAACTAAACTTCATCCTAAAATCAACGTTTAATTTAGTAGATTTTCTCAAACCCCGTCATAAGTTAATATAGCACAATAAATGCTTTGTGTTAAGTGTTCCCCGACCCAGTTGTTAATCGCTATGTGCTTCTTAAACTGACTTCCTCTACACTAAGAAGAGGCGCAGGCATCGATCGCCGCACAGAATACATTCACTTCATGATATTGCTGCGCTCTGAAAATTTAGATTGCTAAGATAAATACTTGATATAATTTTCATGATGAAATGCATTAAAGCAGGTATTAAACATGCACGGCAGTGTGGCGGTAGTACTGCTCCCTCGCAGTAAGGGGACCCCAGGTGTACGTTCAGTGTAGAGAACTTTATGGCAGATGTGACAAGGCTCCAAAAATGTATGAATGGGTATTGCACAGGTTTAACTTAAATATTGTGTAAATGTTGGGTTTGTGATCTGGTGTTCGGAGACATGAATACAGAATTCAATGGATATTCATCTGAGCGGGCTTTCTTTATTGCATGCGTGCTGTCTCTGTCTGACATAGCAAACCCACAGTTCCTATCCTTCCTTTTTCTTTCTCCACATAACCAATCACCACATGATAAACGTCTTTGTGAAATTAAAACTAGTTATAAACTTAGACCATGGAGTGTTTAATTATGCCATCCATTCAGGGTTGCGCCCATCCCAGCAAGCATTTTGTGTGAGGCAGGAGCAAATCCTGAACGCACATCGCAGGGTGAATACGAGCAATACATACATTAGCAGGGTTAATATAGCATAACAAAACCCCACATCCTACATGACTTTGAAAGGAAACTGAAGCACGCCGAGTAAGCCCACCAGAAAAACATGCAAATTCAAAGCAGGGAACACCCAGGACCCCATTACTGCGAGGCAGCAGTGCAACCTCCATGCCACGTGCCCCCACATGATTAATACATGCTTTAATGCATTTCATCATGAAAATTATATCAAGTACTTATCTTAGCATTCTAAATGTTCAGGGAGCAGGAATATCATGAAATTAATGTATTCTGTATGCTGCCTGCACCTCCTCTTGATGCAAGAGGAGGTCAGTTTAAGAAGCACGTAACAATTAAAATGGCTCCGGGAACACTTAACATAAAGCATTTAATATGCTACATAACTTATGACAGGGTTTGAGAAAATCTAGTAAATTAAATATTCATTTTAAGACGAAGTTTAGTTTACAATGTTGTACTTTAATAACAAATTACGAGAATAAAGTCAACATGTCAACTTTAATCTCGACAAACGGCGAGAATAAAGTAGAAATGTCGAGAATAAAGTCAACAGTATTGAAAAAAATAAAACAAGTACAACTTGGCTTGCAGTATTATCCAGTAGTATAGAAACAGTATTCACACATTTGAACATAATGGTCCACATCCTACCTACAAAGTTTCTCCAGACAACAGATGTGACTCCTTTTTCCAGCAAAAGTTCTTCTGTGTCATCATGTTCAACTTTATCGTCTGCTACAGCTTCAGTTTCGTAATGTTCTCTGTCCATTTTCACTGCTAAATATCTCCACTACCACATGTACTCTGTTGTATGTGTGTTTAGTGGTGTAGCAGTGAAAAAGAGTCCCTGCGCAACACCTCCACTAATGCATGAACTCCGTTGCATGTGTGTTTGGCTTTGTAGCAGTGAAAAAGGACCCCCTTAAACAGTTTCCCGGTGCGCCACGTTCCGAACGTTGTTTGGGCAATTTTAAACCAGTGTTGCGGTATAATAAAAATCCATATCATAACAAAAATAAAAAACAGTTTTTGGTATGAACCGGTATACCGCCCAGCACTACTAAACATCATTGAAAATCTGTGGAAATATCTCTAAAGAGCAGGGCATGCAAGACAGCACAAGAATCTTGCAGAATTAGAAGCCTTTTGCAAGGATGAATGGGCAAAATTACCCCAACTAAGACTTGAAAGACTCTTAGCTGGCTGCAAAAAGCATTTACAAGCTGTGATACTATCCAAAGGTTGTCTTACTAAGTACGTATTTTGTACCTGTGATGTGAAAAATGTAATCTTGATTAAAATATTAAAGAAATGTGCCTTCTTTAACTTTACGCATTTTGGTGATCAGTTCATCTTCTGCTCACATAACTATTCACAGTGATATACATTTTAAGCAAGGGTGCCCAAACTTTTCTACTCCACTGTGAAATAACATGAATATGGTATTTTATAAAATGTGTGTGCTACTCTTGAGACGCATATCAATATCTCTCTATTACAAAAAAAAATCCTGGAGAGAAACAGCAGGGCGTTGAGACGTGATCTTCTCATTAAGATCAAGGAAGACAGTTAAAAGACCCGCAAGGACCTTAGACATGAGACATTGTGCCAAGAGATTGACCCAGGACCGTCTCGCGATGATGTAGAACATGAGAATCTTGCAAGACACGCCCTACTTACATTCAATATCAAATAAGACAACGGGGCAGCAAAACATTCAGTCTTGTGAAGGATTTGAGCACACACAGATCCAGGGTCTCAGTGAATATAAAGCGTATAAGGACAATACATTATAAATGAAACGTTGACAACTAAGCGAAGAAGAAAGCAGCGCGGAGAAAAGAGACAAAAGAGCAAAAAAGATAAAATAATCTAGGTGCAAATTCAGAAAATAAGGAAAGTAATTATCAGTCCGTAACAAGTGGAATTGAAACAAAGCACGTCTAATCGGGCTCACAATTAAAAGATAGAGTAAAAGACAAAGTAGAACTTCATAAACACGTTCACATATGTTAGCGCTATACATATGCAGAGCAGATTATGAAAGCAGTGGAATTCGAAAGGCTCAAAAAAAGAAATGTGCGCGATACACATGTGGAGAAAGTTAAAGAATATGAAAGTAAAGATCGCAGTAGCGCAAACAAACGGAAATTATTACTTGAAAAAGGGAAAATATTCACCACGGACCAGGTGTTATTGGTGGGGAAAAAAAAGCAGGACAAAGCAAGGTCAGAAATAAAAGACAGAGTAGAAAACAAAGTAAAACGTCATAAAGAGGTTACAAAACAAAGGGGCCAAACACATGCAGAGCAAGATACAGAATATGAAAGCAGAAAAAAACGACAGTGTCAAAAAAAGAAAGTAAACATCGCATTAGCACAAAAAAGGAGAAATTATTACTCGGAGAAATAACTAAAAGGTGTATGGACTATATATGGACACAGGTGATATGCCAGAAGTATATAAATATTGTAAGGCTTTGAAGTTTAAGTCAGAGAATTTCAAAAACGTATTTTACCTCACATGCATTTATTGGTTACTTTGCAAAAAAAATGATTAACTGCTGATGATGTAGATCGCTTTGTCTGTGCTGAAATTCCAAACAGAGAAACCTATCCTGAATTATGGTACAAAGTCATTAAACACATGTCTCACTGACCTCATTTAAAAGATACAGGATGTTGGGACTCGAAAGATTCCAAATATTGTTTTTACAGAAGTTCTTAAATAAAAGTGAAACTAATGCAATAGCAGCAATTCAAAGAAAAAAAAAAAAATCTTAAACGTGTGTATCCGGAAAACCAAACACGGGGGTTGGCAAGCAAAGCCCCCTAGTTCTTAACATTTTTGTCTTGAAAAATAGACATATTTTGTAAGTATTAAGGCATTTTGTTTCATGTTTGGACTCCTGTATATGTAAGCCCAACTGTAAGCTGCAAGAACAAACAAGCTTCACTTTAAAAAAACTATTTTTTATATGGCAAATTAATATATGCCATGATTGTAAAGAAATTATTTCAGCTTGAAAAATACTGAACATATCCTTGAAGTATGGTATGCTACAGACTGCAGTATATCATAGTATAACAGTCCCTGGTCTTCTTGAATACCATTAAACCTAATACAGTAGTTTCAGTGGGGTGCAATTGAAATGGTTGCAATTGATAGAGCAGCGAAAGTAAGAGAGTATGATGCAGATGGTAAGTAGTAATATTTTTTCATGACAAGATGAAGGTGAAATCTCCTCCTCAACAAAATGGTTACTGGTTTAGTCAGGCTTAACATGGTAAGTCAGTATTGGTATTGTTATTATTTTATGTCCCATGTTATCTTTTTCTTTTCCTTTTTGCCCCAAATTCCATAAAACGTATGACAGAAACCAGTTAATGAATGCACCTGAATATTTTACTCCCCAAGATTTTTTAATCTATTTGGCTCTCAAAATATAAATATTTGCTCAGTACCCATTACTTATAACCTGTTCATCTTGATGATATTCTCAAAACATAGTCTTGTTTAAATAAAGAAGGAAACTACTAGGTATTAAAAAGAGAGATTACTACAAGTTTTGTGTTAAATATTACTTTTTGTTTTAATATCTACTTATATCCACAGAAAACAAAATGCATAAGCATCAATATTTAGGCCCTGATATGCATGTGGTAGTATTCCAGAATTTGAAAAAATATAATTGTAATCATTTGTTTAATATTTTCAGATCAACAGTTTACTATGGGCCGTCATTCGTCAGACAGTGAAGATAGCAGGAGCCGTCGAAAAAAAAAGTATCGTAGAAGGTCATCTTCTAGCAGCTCATCAGGAAGCAGAGTGACAAGTCGAAAGAAATCGGGAAGGAGATCTCGGTCCCGGACGAGATCTCGGTCCCGATCGCTTTCACGTGCAAGAGACAGGAGGTATGTAATTTTCTGATAGCAATATTTTTCTGAGTTAGTACAGTATCTTGCCATTTAGAATTAAACCTACTTAAGTAAATAAAAAAATATGCTTAGAAAGTTGGAAGGTAATTTAGTTTGTGATGATTTAAAAAGAAAAACGTCATCTGTTGTTCAGCTGAAATATTTTTTTTGCTTTAGTGGATTCTGTGATTACTATAACTTTTCATCACTGTTAAAACTGCATCTGTTTCTCTTTAAACCCCAAAATCAAAACTGTGTCTGCAGAGTAGTCTCTATGCATCTTTTTTTATCACAAGATAGTGTTAGTTATATTCAAAGTCATATTCAGGCTTTTATCCATATTTTAGACTTTACAAATTCAGATAACTAATGTCAGTTAAAATAAAACAAAATAGTTTTCTTTCATTCTAAATTTCTCATTGCATCAGTTACTGAAAATTATGTTAACACTGAGATCCACCCCAAAGTTTTTATGTTACAGTAATCCCTCACTTATCGCGGGAGATAGGTTCCAAGGCCGACCACGATAACTGAATTTCCGCGAAGTAGGGACACCATATTTATTTAATTATTGAACGTGTATTTGAACGTTTTTAAACCCTCCCTGTATTGTTTACAACCCACCCTTTAGTCTATTAATAACAGGGACAACTGCTAAGCAATATGAAATTGATAGATAAGTTTGCACTTCCTGTATAGCGAAGTACAAGTAGCTATATATGACGTGATAATGGTGATGAATATGCTGCGCAGTAAAAACATTGTGATCGGCAGTTGCTGCCGCTGCTTCTTTTTCATACACAGCACAGTGTAAAGTAAACCGCTTTTATTAAAAGAATCAAAACAGTTGTCCAAAGTGCAGTAGAGCAGTCAATAAATCTTTAAATAAATAATCCTTAAAACAGTTGTGAAGTGGAGGTTTAAAATACACAAGAATAACAATCCTTTAACACGAGGTTAAAACGTCGACAGAAAGCAGTCTTTAAAAACAGCGTCAGCGTCTGACCTGCTTCTCCCATGCGGGCTCTGCAACAGGCGAGACGCTCTTAATGCAGCTGACCTTCTCTACACTGTCCTGCTACAGCTGTTTGGCTCGCCTCACCGGTCATCCACCTTCCGGTCACTCTTGCCCTTCAGAATATTCTGCGAGAGCGACCACTGGTGCTACTCCTCGGGTGTTGGCCATACACCCAAGCTACCTGTACAGCTGCACACGAGCCTGCACTCGCTCACTCGCTCGCACCGACTTTTCCTCTCTCTCTCTCTCTCTCTCTCTCTCTCTCTTGCAACCTCCGTCTCATCTTTCCTTTTCCTCTTTTACTTCTCCTCTCCCCTTAACCGGCTCGCGCTTCTCTATATATGCGGGGAGGACATTGCAGCTGCAGCCCATTAGCCACAGGAATAATCATGGATGTGGGCAGTTTCCCACCTGTGCACTTAAGTGAGAAACGCCCACACTGCAGATTGCCGTGCGGCTCGCTACAGCTACCACGCCCCCTCGCTAAGCCGCGAGCGTTGCGATTATTTATTTAAAACAAAACGGCCTTTGCTGGAAGAGCTGTGGACCCATAACACCACAGAGATACTGTGGGATCTAGGCATCAGTCAAAGCACCAATCACAGGCCCGATTAGAAAGCGGGAAGCTGTGATTTGTCGTCTCCCTCCCATGTAACAATCACAGCCCGTGTTACAACGCACTTAGTCACCGAACTTGTTTTGTTGTTCTTAGACTAGGAAATACTACTACATGTACTATGTTTAAAAAACCGCGAAGTTGTGAATCCGCGAAAAGTGAACCGCGAAGTAGCGAGGGATTACTGTACTTATGCCATCTAGTTTTTAATGATGGGAGAGAAAAATTTTAAATGTAATGTTTTTCTGCAGAGCAGAAATTAAAAAAAGCTTAATATAATGGAAGGCAGTGGTGACCAATGTTATGAAAAAAATGTCCAATCGGGGAAGAAGAAAAAAATCTCATGATACTCGTGTCACATGATTCATATGTCTGTTATTAAGTTGTATGCTCAAATCATGCAAGACACATGATTTTGTTTTTTTTTTTGGCTTAAATATTGTTAAATAGATACTCCCTGGAAAAATCTGAGTACATTAAAGGAATGCTCCATCCAATACATACATATACAGTTAGGTCCATAAATATTTGGACAGAGACAACTTTTTTCTAATTTTGTTCTGTACATTACCACAATGAATTTTAAATGAAACAACTTAGATGCAGTTGAAGTGCAGACTTTCAGCTTT